>NW_027362772.1:38768880-38971380 GCF_046119375.1 Phyllobates terribilis | reverse complement strand
ATATGGCCTCCTTATTAACCCCTTAACAACATTAGACGTACTAATACGCATCTGTGCCCTGGGACTTAAGAGCCAGATCCGTATTAGTACGTCATGGCGATCGCGCACGCACACAGACTGAGCGGGCGCGATCGCCGCCGGGTGTCAGCTGATTGTCACAGCTGACACCCGATACTATGTGCAGGGAGCGGTCCTGCATCGCTCCCAGCACATTAACCCCCACGATGCTGCGATCGAAGACGATCGCAGCATTGCGGTGGCAAGGGGAGGTGATCGCAGATACTAACCTCCTCTTCCGGCTTCCAGCGCTGTCTGCCGTGGCTTCCAGGATGTTGCCATGACGACCCAATGTAGTCATGACAACATCCGGATCACCAGACAGCAGGAAGATTTTTTGGACATGTGCAGTGCATCTCCAAACAATCTTCTCCCTGTCCAGCGCTGACAGCCTGCATGGCACAGGGATGGTGCTGCATTCCTGTGCCGTGCAGGCGATCAGAGAAAAAAAGAGAAAGTCCCATAGTGGGACAAAGTAATAAAGTACAAAAACTATCAGAAAGTGAAAAAAAAAAAAATTAAAAAAAAGTTGTAAAAATATATATATAAAAAAAAAAAATAATCCACCAAAAATAAAAATATAATGTACCCATCAATAAATATTATAAAAAAACAAAACAAAGAAAAACAATAAAAGTACACATATTTGGTATTGCCGCGTCCGGAACGACCTGACCTATAAAACTGTCCCACTAGTTAACCCCTTCAGTGAACACTGTAAAAAAAATAAATAAAAAACGAAGCAAAAAACAATGCTTTATCACCATACCACCAAACAAAAAATGGAATAACACGCGATCAAAAAGACAAATATAAATAAAAATGGTTCCGCTGAAAATGTCATCTCGTCCCGCAAAAATCAAGCCACCATACAGCTCCATCAGCCGAAAAATAAAAAAGTTATAGCTCTCAGAATAAAGCGATGCTAAAAAATAATTTTTCCTATAAAATAGCTTTTATTATGTAAAAGTGCAAAACATAGAAATACGATATAAATGTGGTACTGCTGTAAACGTACTGACCCGAAGAATAAAGCTGCCTTATCAATTTTACCACACCCGGAGCAGAATAAAAAAAATGTAAAAAAACACAATTCCTGAATTGTTGGTTTTTGTTTATTCTGCCTCCCAAAAATCGGAATAGAAAGCGATCAAAAAATGTCACGTGCCTGAAAATGGCACCAATAACAACGTCAACTCATCCCGCAAAAAACGAGCCGTCACATGACTGTCTGCCAAAATCTGGAAAAACTATAGCTCTCAAAATATGGCGATGCAAAAACTAGATTTTACAAAAAATGCGTCTTTTAGTGTGTGACAGCTGTCAGTCATAAAAACCCCATATGATTCTGGTATCGCTGTAATCACACCGACCCGAAGAATAAAGTCGTCTAATCACTTATACCGCATGAGGAACAGCGTAAAAAATAAACGCTACGGCTGGGGTTAGGGGCTGGTATTTTTTTCAAAAGTAAGAAAAAAAGATGACGATATGGCGACTAGTGTTGAGCGCAAGTGCTCGCTACTTGAGTTTGCATCGGGTGCTCTGGTATGCATTGAGTATCGTTGGTATTTGAGTGACATGCTCGAGTCTCCGCCCCATATGCTTCACGGCCCAAAAAACTTTGCGGGGATTGCCTGCCATGCAGGAGAGATCCCCGCATGTTTTTTTTGGGTGTCTAATAACCGTGAAACATGAGGGGCAGGGACTCGAGCATGTCACTCGAGCACACGCTGTACATGGTGCATACCCGAGTACCAGATGCAAACTCAAGTAGCGAGCACTTGCGCTCAAGACTAATGACAAATTATTCAATATGATGACCTAATGTTATCAAATTCTGTGTCGTACCTCTGGGTTCAAAATGTTCACTATACACCTTAATAAAATTCTTGAGGGGTATAGTTTCCAAAATGGGGTCACTTGTGGGGGAGCTCCACTGTTTAGGCACATCAGGGGCTCTCCAAACGCGACATGGTGTCCGCTAACAAACTGAATGGAAAATCGGCTCAAATTGTTAGCGGACGCCATGTTGCGTTTGGAGAGCCCCTGTGTGCCCAAACATTGGAGCTCCCCCACAAGTGACCCCAATTTGGAAACTAGACCACCCAAGGAACCTATCTAGATGCATAATGAGCACTTGGAACCCCCAGGTGCTTCACAAATTGATTCGTAAAAATGAAAAAAAAAAACACTTTCATTTTTACAAATCAATTTGTGAAGCACCTGGGGGTTCCAAGTTCTCACTATGCATCTAGATAGGTGCCTTGGGGGGGGGTCTAGTTTCCACAATGGGGTCACTTGTGGGGGAGCTCCAATGTTTGGGCACACAGGGGCTCTCCAAACGCAACATGGCGTCCGCTAATTATTCAAGCAAATTTTACAATCAAAAAGTCAAATGGCGCTCCTTCCCTTCCGAGCCCTGCCGTGCGCCCAAACAGTGTTTTTTCCTAACATATGGGGTATCTGCGTGCCCAGGGGAAATTGCACAACAAATTTTGGGGTCCATTTTTTCTTGTTACCCCTGTGAAAATAAAAAAAATTGGGTCTAAAGTAACACTTTTGTGAAAAAAAAGTTAAATGTTCATTTTTTTCTTCCACATTCCAAAAATTCCTGTGAAGCACCTGAAGGGTTAATAAAGTTCTTGAATGTGGTTTTGAGCACCTTGAGGGGTGCAGTTTTTGAAATGGTGTCACTTTTGGGTATTTTCTGTCATAAAAACCTCTTAAAGTGACTTCAAATGTGATGTGGTCCCTGAAAAAATGGTTTTGTAAATTTTGTTGGAAAAATGAGAAATCGCTGGTCAACTTTTAACCCTTATAGCTCCCTAACAAAAAAAAATTTTGGTTCCAAAATTGTGCTGATGTAAAGTAGACATGTGGGAAATGTTATTTATTAACTCTTTTGTGTGACATATCTCTCTGATTTAAAGGCATAAAAATTGCAAAAATTTTCAACATTTTCGCCAATTTACCGTTTTTTTCACAAATAAATGCAAGTGATATCGAAGAAATTTTACCACAATCATGAAGTACAATATGTCACGAAAAAACAGTCTCAGAATCAGGGGGATCCGTTGAAGCTTCCAGAGTAATTACCTCAAAGTGACAGTGGTCAGAAAAATTGGCCTGGTCATTAACGTGCAAACCACCCTCGGGGGTGTTAAGGGGTTAAAGCCCTGGACAACCCCTTTAAACTTGTTAGGTAACAGTCTGCTGATTAGCTGGTTGGTGGGCACAGGCAATGGTAGTTACCTTTGACCTTGTGGGAAGCCGCCGCTCGCACCTCAGCCTCACAGTCCTTCATCAGGTTTTGGAAAGCCGGGACCAGGTCAGTCTTGGTGATTTCGGGACCAACAGCTTTCTGGAGCTGAAGGTGAGGAAGAGACATGACACGGGATTAGGAGTATAATATCGAGACTAACATTTTAGATTTTATGGGATCTCAAGAAACGATATAGTCTTCTTTCTCTGTTAAGGATTCTGCACCCAGAAGACATCACCTACCTCCGTGAACTTGTCGGCCACCATATAACGAACCCGCCAGGACTTGTCCTCGGCAGCCTGGCGCAGCGTGGGCATCACCAGCGGCTCCAGCTCCTCCTGGGGTAATAGCTGGGCAATGTTGACGCAGGCCTCCACGGCCAATAGACGCACAGAGTCCTGGGAAAACACAAGTAAGGAGGCTGGACGAGGCCGTGCATGTAGGATGTACGAGGATGGGTCCCACCACGCGGGTTAGTCTGTACCTGCTCATCAGAGGCCAGATTGGAGAACATGGGGATGATCTCGCTCTTCAGGTAATCCAGCTCCAGAACTTTCGCAAACTCCCCTAATTTAGAGGCGGCGGCGCGTCTGACCATAGGGGTGTCATCTGAGCACAGGTTACGGAAGTGTCTAGGGCAGGGGAAAAAAAAAAAAAGTGAATTTAGTAATTGCCCCACTTCTCCTGCTTCTCTATCTGCACCTCACAATATACAATCCACAAAGACATCTCTGGAGAGGGGACATATCACCCTCACATTGAACATATGGGATTAATTATAACTGGGAAAGTGAGAAACTAATTATAAGAGAGCTGACACTTCAACCTCCATTGAAGTAGGGACCCCTGCTGTGACCAGGACATTACAGCATAGATCTTTTCTGGGAACAAGCCACCAAGGCTGGGATCCGTATACTCAAGAAGCGGAGAAGTACACGTCTGGAGGCAAGAGCTTCCTTTGTTTAAAGGGCTTGTCAGACACTTTCAAGCGAGTGAGGAATATTGGTGTTTATATTGATCCGATATTTATGGGAGATACATTTTCAGCAACGTAGCAAAGGAACGAACATAACGCATTCACTCTCATCACTGTAACCCCTCCAACTTAATATCGGTCCGATGGCTAATGCTATCCATGCAATGTCTCATCTCTATAGAAAGGTAAAATTGTAATAAGAAACATTAGGGCAATATCTACTGCCTGTGACCTCCAGGGGCGAAGATATCCTGAAAGTTGGGGACCTCAAGCTTTTTTAAGACCTAACATATCCCACAACCAACCTCCCATATGAGCTCACCAAAAGGTATGTGGGTAAAATGCAGAATTTGGGTTTGGTCATTTGTCAGACCTGGTTGGACAGAACCCACAGCAAGCTGTACCTTTTTCCTACTTCCCTCCACTAAGCTCTGGGCCATTTCTGTGACATCAGGTTTAGTAATTTTGTTTTGTGATCCCTTTTACGCTATGTAATTGTATATATTGTATTGTTCCCATTTTGTATAATCTTTGTATATGTTTTATAAAACACTGCCCCTACCTTTCTGGATTAAATATATCATTTAATAGCTCTGTTACTCTTGCTCTATAAACCGCACCCCTGAAGCCATACCTGTAACTAGTGTCCAATTGGCCTGTATAAACTATTGGTGGTGGCAGCTAGTAGTTCTCTTGTTATTGTGGAGCTGGCAGTGACTGTACCGGGGTATATACACATATACCATGAGCAGGAATTGGAGGTGTATATACCATACGCTCACTGTTAGTTCCCCAATGACCGGCCTAATAGTGGAAGCAGCCACGGCCTCATACTAGTAATTAATCCATTTACTCACTGTCTGAGTTCTGCTTTGACGGTGCTTGAGACCCGGGGATAGCAGACGCTGAACAGGCCGCAGGCCGACGTGCGGGAGGTGAACCAGTCTCCGCTGGCCAGGCGCTTCACCAGGGGTACAAAGTGCGCCTCTAGGTCTGCAGGGGAGTGCTCATGTGAAATCGCCCGAAGAGACTCCACAGCTCTGTCCCGAACCACAGTCTCCTCCACGGTGGCCAGGCTCTCTAGAGGAGGCTGCAAGGTACAGAAGTGGTCAGAGAGGCCACCTACATACAATGCCAGAGGAGGACATCCATTTACTGCATAGACAGACCTACCAGTAAGCAATGCACAAACTCCGGACCCCCAACCAGAGACGTAAAGGTCCCCAGCTGTTCAGCCAAGGCCAGCAGCACTTCATCCTCATCATAGATGGTATCTGCAGACGACAAATAAGACATTTACTGGCACGTCCACTGCTTCTGTTATTGCCATCGAGTCTGTAAAGTGGACTGAGGTTTTAGGTCTGGAACCGAGCAATCACAACCCTTTCCAACACTGTAGGGGCAATTCCTGGGTACTGCAGAAGAGCTCCCATTGACTTCAATACGGCACCTGAGAGGGCTGCGCTCTTCGGCTCCATTCACAGCATACATTTGGGAGCTATTTGTGGGGGGTGCCAGCTGTTGGACCCCCACCACTGTGATACTGATGGTCTTAACCTAAGAATAGGTCTTCAATATGATAAGCTCCTTTAAGTCGCCACCATCCCAAGTACCTGTCAAGAAAGGTAGGAGCTCGCTGCGGGTCCTCTCCACCCCCAGGGCCAGAGCAATGGTGGACAGCTTCTTAATACTGTTCAGACGGAGCTGCGAACAAAAACAAAGAAGATCAAAGGAGGACAATTACGATAGGGCGTAAAAGAGCCCCCCAATCCTCAAACCCACACCCCCAGTTCTATGCGCCCACTGACAGCCTGGCGATATGATCACAGGGTACAGATGGTTGACCATGACAAGGGAGGATCAGTAGCCATGTTTCATTGGAGACCGTGATTTTGAGAATAAGTATCAAAAAATAAGAACAGATATGTCAGCGGCAGCTTGTTGACAGGAAGACACTGTGTAAGGATGCTGAGGGTCCGGCAGCCAGATCCCCCCAGGCCAGGAAGTGACTTTATGGCTCGTGGGGTCCGACCTATGGGACTCCAATCCTGAGAAAGAAGCGGGGGCAGCGGCCCCTTCCCCCGCCACAATCCTCAGCGATCGGACACTCAGAAACATTTCAGCATTGACCAAAATAGAAAGACCCCACTAATCTACCTGATGAGCACGTATCTAATCTCATGCGATACCTCAGCGCATCCAAGCGCACCCTCTGCGATACCTCTGTGCATCCACTAAGAAAGCAAAATGAGGGCACCACCAAATATAGTAATGGGATCACCTATAGCAAGTACGTACCAAATGTGACAAAGAGAAAGAAGCCATGCTATAAATAGGGAGCCCCATATAAAATACGAAAAAAAAATATATACACTGTAATATAATATATTATATAATTTTATTAACAGACTGTAAGAACAATTTAAAAACAATTAAAACAGTCATAAGAGAGAGTACACAAAACCCACAATAGGGTATAGAATGTCCCTGCCAGGTAAATGTACAAGCTCAATACCAATAAATAGATGGTCCAGAAAAATATAAAAAAGTATAAATACAAAAACATAATAATAAATAATTATTGCTTCATAAATAAAAACAGATCTGCACAATAATGTGGATAACTGACACCACAATATATTCACACTAAAGCTGTGCATGGATGTCACAAAAATATATAAAGTCCTACATAATCAATGCAGAAATAAACCCAATAGGAAGGGAGCAAGAGACTCCTGTGAAAACCTGATGAGGGTGAATATAAGGAGTAAGCTCAAGAGCCGAAAAGGTGTAAAATACCCTGGACCAAATGTAACGAAGATGGCGCTAGGCCCGCCCCGTGCGACGCCTCAGCGCATCCAGGCCCGCCCCGTGCGACGCCTCAGCGCATCCAGGCCCGCCCCGTGCGACGCCTCAGCGCATCCAGGCCCGCCCCGTGCGACGCCTCAGCGCATCCAGGCCCGCCCCGTGCGACGCCTCAGCGCATCCAGGCCCGCCCCGTGCGACGCCTCAGCGCATCCAGGCCCGCCCCGTGCGACGCCTCAGCGCATCCAGGCCCGCCCCGTGCGACGCCTCAGCGCATCCAGGCCCGCCCCGTGCGACGCCTCAGCGCATCCAGGCCCGCCCCGTGCGACGCCTCAGCGCATCCAGGCCCGCCCCGTGCGACGCCTCAGCGCATCCAGGCCCGCCCCGTGCGACGCCTCAGCGCATCCAGGCCCGCCCCGTGCGACGCCTCAGCGCATCCAGGCCCGCCCCGTGCGACGCCTCAGCGCATCCAGGCCCGCCCCGTGCGACGCCTCAGCGCATCCAGGCCCGCCCCGTGCGACGCCTCAGCGCATCCAGGCCCGCCCCGTGCGACGCCTCAGCGCATCCAGGCCCGCCCCGTGCGACGCCTCAGCGCATCCAGGCCCGCCCCGTGCGACGCCTCAGCGCATCCAGGCCCGCCCCGTGCGACGCCTCAGCGCATCCAGGCCCGCCCCGTGCGACGCCTCAGCGCATCCAGGCCCGCCCCGTGCGACGCCTCAGCGCATCCAGGCCCGCCCCGTGCGACGCCTCAGCGCATCCAGGCCCGCCCCGTGCGACGCCTCAGCGCATCTAGGCCCATCCCGCGTGATACCTTTGTATCTAGGCCCATTCTCTGTGATACCTCTGTGTATCTAAGCCCATCCCGTGTGATACTCCTGCAGTTAGGGGCGGGTACTAGGAGTACCATCAGCTGAGATACATGCCGGTGCCGGACTACAGCTCCCAGCATGCAGCGCACAGGGGCGGCCGGACATGGCTCCTCCTCGGGCCCCGCAGGCCTTCCCTGCCCCGGGCGGATGCACAGCCGGAGCCCGCACCCAGCACCCGCTCCCCGGCGCCTCCGCCCTCACCTGCACGTCCTCATTGCGCAGCTCGTCGATGAGCACGGCAATGGGATACAGAGAGTCGTCCCCGTCAGCCGCCGCCATCTTGCTTCTTCCTGTCAGGGAGAAAATGAAGGGGCGGGGAGAAGGGGGCTCCCAAGCTTTCATGCAGGGGCAGAAAACTCCGCCTTCTTACGCGACGTCACTGCCTGTGAACGTTTCTAGCAACGCTTCCGCCTAGGCAATGTCCCCTGGAGACCGTCGCTAGGGTGATCCGTTACTAAGGCGCTGCCGTGACGTCATCAGGTGAAGCTCAGGCCGCCATTTTGGTGAAGGTCTGTTATGGGCAAAGCCTTTCCCTTATCTGTTATCGGTGATGCCAGGACTGTCAGGAGACAGAATATGTCAGGGGGTGAAGCGTTTTACAGAATATGTTAGGGGGTGAAGCGTTTTACAGAATATGTTAGGGGGTGAAGAGTTTTGCTCCTGGCTACAAGATCATAGTCACGGGCAAAGTCACTTTTTTTTTAAACCATAATTTATTAGCCAATCACATTTCCCCTCATATTTCATAATAACACGGTCGCCATCATTTACAGCGATTCTGATTGGCCCCATGTTACGCTCACGCTCGAGCAAAGGTAATGGTGTTACACCCCAGAGAAAGTGTCGCTGTTCTAAGAGGATTTTCCTGACGTTTTCTAGTCCGTAAACAGCTGACAACACAGCAAAGGGATCTCATTGTGGAAAGTTATAAGACTAGAGATGATGCAAAACATGTCGACAGGGACATTAAAGGAGCTGCAGGAATTTCTGGCCAGTCCTGGTTGTGTCCTGCATGTGACATCAATCTCCCATATTCTCCATATGTCCATCCTGTGAGGTGGAAGCCTTTTCTTACAAAGAAAAACATCCAAGCCTGGCTATGTTTTGCCAAAACCTCCATGAAGTCTGCCAAAAGCATGTGGGATACGTATTATGGTCTGATGAGTCAGACGGGGGAACTTTTTGGTCAGAATTTCAAAGAGTACAAAGGCCGACACTGAGCATTCACCAGAAGAACACCATACCCACAGTGTGGCATGATGGAAGCAGCATTGTGCTCTGGGGCTGGTTTTCGACAACTGAATTGGGGATTTAGTCACAGTGGAGAGAATTATGGACAGATATCAGTCAACTTTGGAACAAAACCTCCAGGCTTCTGCTAAGAAGCTGAAGACGAAAAGGAATTTCAACTTAACAGCCCTAAGCGACCTCCAAATCACCAAAAGCATGACTTCACCAGGAGAAAATGGAAGTTCTGCAATGGCCCAGACCTGAACCCAAGTGACAATCTGTGGGGGGCTGTACACAGGAGATGCCCTCGAAACCTGAAAGATGTGGAGCTCCGGCAAAGATTGTCAATTGTAGATGTTCTGCGCTGATAGACTTAGACCCAAAAAGACTGAAGGCGGTCAGAAATTCACAGGCGGCTTCTACAAAGTATTAGCGTAAGGGTGTGCAGATTTATTCAACCACATTATTTTACTTCCTTTTCTACCCGGTACTTTTTCAGTTTATTTTATAATGGATTTGTACAAATTATGGGCGACGTTAAAGGTGGAAAAGTTCTGAAATTATTTTTCTTGGTTTGAACTTTTGTAACAGAGGTGTGTAGACTTTTTTATGTATCCACTATATATACCACAGTATTGCAGTATATAGTAAAAAATGGCAACCTGATGTGAAGCCTGGTTACCGAGTGTCACGGCAGTAAGTCGCATGCCTCCTTAGCGGCGCCCTACTCATCGTGGTCACAACGTGGTTTCTCCTTGGGTTGGGCCGGCTCGCTGAGTTTTTCCTCTTGCAGCACTCCTCTGTACTACCGCAACAACATGTTGCTTCCATTTGGAATTAGAGGGGCGTGGCTTGATTCTACAGGAATTTAACCCTGCTCGGTCCTGCAGAGATTAGGTTCCCTGACCTATCCTGTGCCAGCAGGCTCTATTTTAGGAAACTTCTTCCACCACTTCTTGACCAAACATTGGTTCCTAGTCAGTTTGTTCTGCTAGTGTCCTGTCGGTGTGTCTTTTGTTTCTCCTGCTATTGACCCGGCTCCTATACCTGTCCTGTCTGATCTTTCCGCTCTTGACGTCATCTACATATACTGAACCTGTGATGCCTACCCCAACCTTGGACTGTCTGACCTCGTTTTTCTCTTCTCCCTACTGTACCTCGTACCCGTGCTTTTGACCCTCCGGTCAGCTGCTGCAGTCCCGGGGACCGCCCCGGAGTGGTACCTGGTGTCTACCGCCAGCCAAGCCTATCCTCACCACCAGAGGCTCCAGTGAAGACCTGGTAGACACCTAGTCATGCCTTTCCGGGGTAAGCATGGCCCATGGCACAGTGGGTCCACACCCACCCGTGTTACACAGGGAGTACAGACATGGCAGCAAGTGGTTTGGAGGAAGCCTTCAGCAGGCCTGTAGCTACTATGGCACCTCATCACAGCACGCCATTTTGTAGCAAAGGAAGGTGTTGTGTGACGGGCATCTGAATGAGGCACGCAGGTCCATTTCAACCATGGACCTGCGAGCAGCTCCTTATTGAAATGTATAGAAGTCCCTCAGAAATTTCCGGGAATGATTCTGAAAGTAGATGGCTGAGCACGCAGATTTTGCAACCACTGCAGGCAACATTACGTGAACTGGAAGCTTCTCTATGGGTGCAGACCATTGTGTGACTGTGTTCCCTTCACATCTAATTGGGAAGTTGCTTTTGCAACTACTGAAGTTCCCACACGGTCTAGACATTCGCTATGAGGATGTGTAGTATTTTTACTTTTTGTCTGTCGTGGACAACTTAATATGGAGGGGCAGAAATGTTATTTCTCCACCATATCTTTTACCCGTGACCCAACAACCGATAAACACCCAACTAGGTAGAATAAAGGCAGCATCTAAATGACCCCCTTGGACAGTCCCAAACTTTTTTACAGTGCCGGAAAATTCAGTACTGCCCTGGGCCAAAAAGTGGATAGGTTTAATGTCTCCACCTATCCATATTACATACCCGTATCTAGTATTTCGCAAAAGTTTAAGCGCAAATCTTAATTTTGCCAAAGATTCTTGTAAGCAAAGTAGTTAAATGAACTCTTCTACAGAAAGAAGAGATCTGTTTTTTAAGCTCCCCCCCCCCACATACACATTAGACGGATGTCGGCCGAACCTGTTGATATGGATGGGTTTGGCCAACACTCTGATGTGTTGGGGGTACCAAGGATTAATCATCGGGGGAGATGTAGATTGGGTATGGCCGATTTAGGAAAGTTTGTCCTCCTGGAGATAAGCCTCCGGCAAAGATGTCAACCGATGACTTCCTGATAGAGAACACAGTGCTCGGCTGAAGGAGCGCTCTTGTGCATGGGAGAGACGGATGAGATGGCTGTCAGCCGAAATGATCGGCTGAAGTATCCAATATCTTTACAGAAGTTTTCCCCAAACTATTGATCTCATAAAATAACATTTTAGTACTTGCCCTACCTGAGCTCTCCACCTCAGTCAGGGTCTTTATGTTTAGGCTGCAGCAGTCAGCAGCACACATCACGGTTGCAGCCAATCACTGAGCTTGTGCCACCTACATTGAAAGATCTACCGAGCTTAATGATTGGCGTCAACGGTAATGTGAGCAGTCGACATGCAGCCAAAACACTGGACCGTCAGAAAGCTGATGCTGGATCCGAGGAGGGTAAGTACTATCTGATTTTGTTATTTTATGTGAATGTTACCATTTGGGAACCAATTTTTTAAAAAGTGGAAAACCACTTTAAGAGTCATCTATAGGTAGCCAATCTTTAAGTATATGTGAGCGGTATCTCAGGCCCCATAAAGCAAGGTCAGCACTTGGTCCAACAAGCAACCTCCTCTTATTACTCCTCATAGACCAGGAGTCACCACCTCCAACCTCCAGTCCAGCGGCCTTAAAATTTCCATAGAGGAACTGGTTGTGCTGCCAGTGACCATGCACGTTCTGTACACAGTGCAGGGTCAGGCACTAGTGACCTTCCCTAGCCGTAGCAAAGGGAGACCCAATGTTGCTCCCAGCGTCCACCTTGGTTGCTACCCAAGCAGAGCTAGGAGTCATCTAGGTAAATTTCCCTCTGAGAGAAGGGAGCCAGGCGTTTTCATGGCAAAGTGGAACCCGATGGCCACTCACTCCCCCCTTAGACAGATGAGGAGTGAACCCATAAGGGAACTGCACCCAGATATGTCCTAGTGACAAGACACACAGTCATACGGTGACACACAAGTGAAAATAAATAAATAGTAAAGTTTTTATAGGACCTTCTACCAGAAATTTAAAAATTCCATATCCTAGCCAAAAGGCCTGGAAAAGGGTGTGTGTTAAAAAAAAAATGCACAGTGAGTTAAGGCACTCCAGAGTCATCATGCATGGGGCAACTCTGGCTCTCAAACTCACCCGACCTAATGACATTCAATCCTGGAGGCCAGGGTCTCATCCGGATGACTGTGTAAGCCACTCGGCATAGTAACCACCACACCGTATCCAGTGTGAATAATCTACCTATCTTCTAAGACTGCCCAGGCCAAATCTGCCTTTTTGAGCGATACTACACTTGATCATAGCCAAAAGGTCTCATGCAAAGACCATACGTTCTCCATAAAGTGTGCAAAAAGATTGGCCCCTTTAGTACCACTAGGAGGCACTAGAGAGACACCTCTCTTTCTTCTTGAGAATAACTCATTTCCATAGAATTTTTCCCAGGGAGCATTGCCTGACCTATAAGTCTCTACAATGAGAAATATTTTCTCCTTTCTTAATACATAAAGTGGACAAGTCGTGCAAACTCCCTGAGGAGCCCTGACATTGTGATCCCACAAAAACCCACAGATAAACTGAAAATGTAGTGATATTTAGTTTACAAAGGTAGAAAAAAGGAAGTACAGTAAAATCATTGCTAGATAGACAGATAGTCACTCACTGCTCACTCGAAACCCTAAAAGGTAAGAAGCTGAGGAAGTGAAGAAAGTGAGATGACTGTGAGACTGCAAAAGTGCCACCAAGTCTCTGCGTGGTCTGATGGCCACCCACATGTTTCTCACGTGTTTTTTAAATCTCATCATTGTATGATCTGATGCATTTATGCAGGGCTCCTATAAAGACACAAAGTTCTTATATTCTTGTAAATACTGTGAAGATCCCGAGTCTTCCGTGGGCGTAACGCTACTCTGACAACACAGGGTGAAGGTAAAACAGCGTGGTAATACTTCATTGAACCACAAAGCGGACAATAAACACATAGAACAGTCCCAGCAAATACCCAAGATGGAACAACATTACACAGTCTCATCCTTCCTTCTCCGCCCGGCTGGGATAGAACAGCTGCGACTTTGGAGACTTCCAGGGCCGACTACTTCAACCAGTGGCCCCCCCTCTTCTGGCGGACCCCCCACAGAGAGAAGGTAGCGGCAAGCTTAGGAAGCTAGCTGTCCATCGAGGTTCAAGGCCAGGTGACCCGAGGGTCCCAACCTGGCCTCTCTGAGAGTTTCCATGGGACCAGATGACTGGTGGGTCCCAATCTGGCTTCTCCGATTGTTTCCATGAGTTGCAGGTGACCGGTGGGTCCTTCCTGGCAACACCAAACAACATATCCATAGACTCTCTGAGGGTCAATGGAGCAAATCCGTATCTTTCTAGTCAGGGCCGGTACCCTTAGACTAGAATCATGTAGAATACAAATCTGTATCTCATTGGATGCCATGCAATCCATCTACTTTCCTGAAGAATGTCTCTCATTCTCCTTGTAAAGTCTTTATGATTCTCCTTGATTCTCCTCAAGTCTGACTTCTACAAAAACACATGTCCTTTCTGCTTCTCTGGGCTCAGCCCCCTTAATGGCAGAGCTGCTCTCACCCTCTCCCCAAAATTATGTGTGCATTAGTGGAGCTATCTTTCTCAGGACGATCGCATCATCTGAGTCTACATGTGAGATTTCCTGTGGTGAAGGCTCCGCCAGATCTTCTTTCAACCCTTACACAATTGGCCTAGACGATTTTTGAACAATGGTTAGAGGCTCCTGAGATACTAATGAGATTAGTGGAATGCTGGACACTTTACAAGTTAAATTAGTGTACATAAACTGACAAGCAAGAAAAACATTAATAAAATACAGCCAGCAATCTCTAATAAAACACAATAAGGTATTTCTCTTGGATTAACAAATCGAATCATCCGGCTAATTAAGATATTATGCTGTATCGTCACAAACACCCATAAAGGTTTAACACACCGGATATAACAGGGAGCCTGCTGCTTAACCGTAAGTCAAATCTGGTGGCATAGTCCATTCCGATCTAGAAGTCTTCGTATGGTGCTTCCATATGGTACTGTATACGTCCTTAAGAGCAAGGCAGATATGTGAGCATTTCTCTGTAATGCTGCAGGGAAGGTGCATGCCACATTTTTTTTTCATATGGCATGTGGAGGTACGGTATGGTTCTATAATAGACATGAGGAAAAAATATTCAACTACACAGTTCTGTTTGGCATCTAGTTATGTCCTCCGTGGCTAGTTCAGGGTTTTGTAACAGCATAATGTTGAGGTGTGACCATTGTCATGACATCGCGTGATATATAGTAACTTCAATACGCTTTTACGCTAGTAAGAGAAAGAGGCACCCAAGATACTGGCCAAAGGATTGATGATGCAGACTCGAGCATTGCCCCGGTCCAGCTGCCATGGAGAACAAGAGTAGATAAAAACGTTGACGTTTTGAGGGCCTAGTAAGCGAAAGAGGCACCCAAGAAGCTGGGCAAAGTCTTGATGATGCACACGCAAGCACTGCCCTTGTCCGGCTGCCATGGAGAGCAAATCTTTTTGCTCATCTCCAATCTACAAGAAGAGTCTGTAATATTTCAGTATGCATAAGTCAGTCAGCCATTTCCCCTCACTCCACACTTGTACCCTCCACCAAAGACTGCTTTCTGTGCTTGGCCGTGACAACCTCACTGAAGACTCTCTATTTTGCCCAGCATGGCTTAAATAAAGAAAGTAAATCTTAGCCACCTACCAACCAACCTTGATCCTTTGTGGCACAACCCAAGTCCTCCGTCGATCTCTTTACTTCCTCATCTGGTGAGGTATCAAACGTGGTCCCCTTTGAAAAAAAAGCAAGGAGATTGATGAGGGACATGGGAGAGCTAAGAAGGAGCAGTGTCAAATCGGTAGACAAGTTTACTTTGTTTTTCATTATTTTTAGACCATAAGGTGCAATGTTTTCTAAAAAGAAAAGGAGTGTACATCCCATGTACAAAACCAAACATCTACGTACTTTGGTTGACTTTTCAGTGGGAGTTCCCCAGAATGGTGGCAAAAGTTTTGACTTTTAATCCCCCGATAATAAGATATTGTGTCCATTCTTGGTGTTTCCTTTAAAAGCAAGAGATATGTACAGCAAATTTTCATGCAGAAATCTAGTACAAAGACACATCCATATTCCTTATTCGGACCTCTATGACATTGAGGTATGCAATGTGTGAAACCATATTGGCTCCTATGACCGATTGCCACCCAAAATCTGCTGCACTACTTGTGTGGAAGGCAAAAAAGCTCGGAAATGGTTAAAAACAGGAATAAAACGTAGGACAAAATATGTATTTTTTTTTCTTGGGAGAGGAAGAATGGTCTTTGTAAGTTATAGAAGAGGAACTGGAGGAAATTGCTGGTTATTAAATAAGGAAACCACAAAACCATGAAATAAAGTCAAACTCTCCTATTCATTCAGGCAAATTGCTTAAAGGGGCTGTTTTGGTCCAAATCGATAAGTCTGCAGTCACTCTATGTGACTGCAGACTTGTGAACCCCCCCCCCCCATCCCCCGGTGCACGTACTGTGCGCTGCGAGGATTTGTTGGTTTCTGAGCTGGAACCGGAGGGTATGCATGAGTTATACATACTCCTGGCCAAAGCCTGATTAGTGAGCGCGGCCTCACTTGTATGGAGCGAGACCGGGCCCTGACTAGGGACGTGGTCGTCCAGTGGGCACAGCCGGCTAGAGGGCACGGCTTTGCTCCATATAACTGTATGGAGCGAGGCTGCACCCATTAGTCAGGATCTGGCCGTAAATGTCTATAACACATACATAACCTCCTGTCCCTTCTCAGAAACCGGCAAATCCTCGCAGCACACAGTGCATGCGCTTGGGGGGATTCATAAGTCTGCAGTCACATAGAGTGACTGCAGACTTATCGATTTGGGCCGAAACAACCCCTTTAAAATAAAGCTCCAACTCTATTGGGATAGTCAAGGAGCGATGGAAGCCCCAGAGCTACAATACAAAATATGTAACTGTCCCCTAATATACTATGTGGACCACCATGTATCTTCACCATAGTTGCCAAAAATGTCTAATTTTCCATGCCTGTTATGAATTTTTTGGAGACAATCTTGGAAAATTATTGAGCAACTTAGTCCAAAGAGTGGTTGATTTATGTATACTTCTCCAAAAAGTTGGTGTCTTTTGGAGACCCTGAGTGTGGGGTTTAACCCTTCCCATTTTAACAAACCTAGGTGTTGGTACATGTGATACATCCCTGTTCTGTAAAATGGGTTGCATAGCTTGTAAAAATTAGCAAATTTGGGTTTTACCCCTTATTAAAAATCCTCTCCGTTTTCAAAAAAGAGCGATTTTTACTTTTATACAGTGGGTTACTGGCTGCCTGTGTAGGCTACCAGTAATGGACCATAGCACAGCACTTACAAGCTCTTTGCTATCAGCATGCAAGTGCTGCTTTAACCCCTTTATAACCCAATGTGGTTTGCACGTTAATGACCAGGCCAATTTTTACAATTCTGATCACTGTCAATTTATGAGGTAATTACTCTGGAACACTTCAACGGATCCCCCTGATTCTGAAATTGTTTTTTCGCGACAAATTGTACTTCATGATTGTGGTAAAATTTCTTTGATATCACTTGCGTTTATTTGTAAAAAAAAATGGAAATTTGGCGAAAATTTTGCAATTTTCAATATTTGAATTTTTATTCCCTTAAATCAGAGAGATATGTCACACAAAATAATTAATAAATAACACTTCCCACATGTCTACTTTACATCAGCACCATTTTGGAACC
Source organism: Phyllobates terribilis (assembly GCF_046119375.1). Taxonomy (NCBI): domain Eukaryota; kingdom Metazoa; phylum Chordata; class Amphibia; order Anura; family Dendrobatidae; genus Phyllobates; species Phyllobates terribilis. The sequence goes on along the minus strand of NW_027362772.1, from coordinate 38,954,102 downwards.
AAAATTTTTTTTTATTGGGGAGCTATAAGGGTTAAAAGCTGACCAGCGATTTCTCATTTTTACAACAAAATTTACAAAACCATTTTTTAGGGACCACATCATATTTAAATTCACTTTGAGGGGTCTTTATGACAGAAAATACCCAAAAGTGACACCATTCTAAAAATTGCACCCCTCAAGGTGCTCAAAACCACATTCAAGAACTTTATTAACCCTTTAGGTGCTTCACAGGAATTTTTGGAATGTGGAAGAAAAAAATTAACATTTAACTTTTTTTCACAAAAATTTTACTTTAGACCCAATTTTTTTAATTTTCGCAGGGGTAACAGGAAAAAATGGACCCCAAAATTTGTTGTGCAATTTCCACTGGGCACGCAAATACCCCATATGTGGGGAAAAAACACTGTTTGGGCGCACTGCAGGGTTCGGAAGGGAAGGAGCGCCATTTGACTTTTTGAATGTAAAATTTGCTTGAATAATTAGCGGACGCCATGTTGCATTTGGGGAGCCCCTGATGTGCCTAAACAGTGGAAACCCCCCACAAGTGACACAATTTTGGAAACTATACCCCTCAGGGAACTTATCTAGATGTGTGGTGAGCACCTTGAACCCCCAGGTGCTTCACAGAAGTTTATAACATTGAGCCGTAAAAATAAAATTTTCACATTTTTCCCACAAAAATGTTTTTCAGCCCCCACTTTTGCATTTTCATAAGGGTAACAGGAGAAATTGCACCATGCAGTTTGTTGTGCAATTTCTCCTGAGTAAGCAGATACCCCATATGTGGGGGAAAACCACTGTTTGGGCGCACGGCAGGGTTCGGAAGGGAAGGCGTGCCATTTGACTTTTTGAATGTAAAATTTGCTTGAATAATTAGCGGACGCCATGTTGCGTTTGGAGAGCCCCTGATGTGCCTAAACAGTGGAAACCCCCCACAAGTGACACCATTTTGGAAACTATACCCCTCAGGGAACTTATCTAGATGTGTGGTGAGCACCTTGAACCCCCAGGTGCTTCACAGAAGTTTATAACATTGAGCCGTAAAAATAAAATTTTCACATTTTTCCCACAAAAATGTTTTTCAACCCCCACTTTTGCATTTTCATAAGGGTAACAGGAGAAATTGCACCATGCAGTTTGTTGTGCAATTTCTCCTGAGTAAGAAGATACCCCATATGTGGGGAAAAACCACTGTTTGGGCGCACGGCAGGGTTCGGAAGGGAAGGAGCGCCATTTGACTTTTTGATTGTAAAATTTGCTTGAATAATTAGCGGATGTGCCCCTGATGTGCCTAAACAGTGGAAACCCCCCACAAGTGATACCATTTTGGAAACTAGACCCCTCAGGGAACTTATATGTGTGGTGAGCACCTTGAGCCCCAAAGTCCTTTACAGAAGTTTATAACATGGAGCCGTGAAAATAAAAAAATCAAACTTTTTCCACAAAAATGATGTTTTAGCCCCAATTTTTTTATTTTCACAAGGGTAAGAGGAGAAAATGGACCCCAAAAACTTTTGTGCAATTTCTCCTGAGTACGCCAATGCCCCATATGTGGGTAAAATACAGTGTTTGGGCGCACGGCAGAGTTCAGAAGGGAAGGAGCACTGTGTGACTTTTTGAACGCAAAATCGGCTGGAATCGAGAGCGGACGCCATGTCGCGTTTGAAGAGCCCCTGATGTGCCTAAATAGTGGAAATCCCCCACAAGTGACCCCATTTTGGAAACTATACCCCTCAAGGATTTTATCAAGGGGTATAGTTAACATTTTGAACCCAGAGGTACGACACAGAATTTGATAACATTAGGTCATCATATTGAATAAGTTGTCATTAGTCTTGAGCGCAAGTGCTCACTACTTGAGTTTGCATCGGGTACTCAGGTATGCACCATGTATCACGGGTGCTCAAGTGAAATGCTCGAGTCCCCGCCCGCATGTTTCACGGTTATTAGACACACCCAAAAAAACATGCGGGGATCGCTCGTGCATGGCAGGCAATCCCCGCAAGGTTTTTTTGGCCGCGAAGCATATGGGGCGGAGACTCGAGCACCCGCGATACTCAATGCATACCCGAGAACCCGATGAAAACTCAAGTAGCGAGCACTTGCACTCAACACTAGTTGCCATATCGTCATCTTTTTTTTTTTTTTTACTTTTGAAAAAAAAAACAACCCTAACCCCAACCCTAATCCTACCCTAGCCCAACTCTAACCCCAACCCTAACCCCATCCCTAACATTAGCACAACCCTAACCCCAACCCCAGCCCTAGCGTTTATTTTTTATGCCGTTCCTAGTGCGGTATAAGTGATTAGTCGACCTTATTCTTCGGGTCGGTGCGACTACAGAGATACCAGAATCATATCGAGTTTTTATGATTGACAGCTGTCACATACTAAAAGACACATATTTTGTAAAATCTAGTTTTTGCATCGCCATATTTTGAGAGCTATAATTTTTCCATATTTTGGCCGACAGTCATGTGATGGCTTGTTTTTTGCGGGATGAGTTGACGTTTTTATTGGTGCCATTTTCAGACATGTGACATTTTTTGATCGCTTTCTATTCCAGCTTTTGAGAGGCAGAATAAACAAAAACCAACAATTCAGGAATTGTTTTTTTTTAAATTTTTTTTATTCTACTCCGCGTGTAGTAAAATTGATAAGGTAGCTTTATTCTCCGGGTCAGTACATTTACAGCAGTACCACATTTATATAGTTTTTCTATGTTTTGGCGCTTTTACACAATAAAAGCTATTTTATAGAAAAAAATATTTTTTTGCATCACCTTATTCTGAGAGCTATAACTTTTTGATTTTTCGGATGATGGAGCTGTATGGTGGCTTGTTTTTTGCGTGACAAGATGACGTTTTCAGTGGTACCATTTTTATTTTTATTAGTCTTTCTGATCGTGTGTTATTCCATTTTTTGTTTGGCGGTATGATGATAAAGCATTGCTTTTTGCTTCGTTTTTATTTTTTTTTTTTAGCGTGTTCACTGAAGGGGTTAACTAGTGGGACAGTTTTATAGGTCAGGTCATTCCGGACGTGGCGATATCAAATATGTGTACTTTTATTGTTTTGTTTTTTTCATAATAATATTTATTGATGGGTGCATTATATTTTTATTTTTGGTGGATTATTTTTTGTATTTAATTTTTAATATTTTTACAATTACTTTTTTTTTTTCTTCACTTTCTGACAGTTTTTTTATTTGTATACTTTGTCCCACTATGGGATTTTCACTTTTTTTATTCTGATTGCCTGAAATAGCACAGGAATGCAGCACCACCCCTGTGTTATGCTGGCAGTCAGCGCTGGACAGTGAGAAGATTGTTTGGTCATGTACTGCGCATGACCAAAAAATCTTCCTGCTGTCTGGTGACCCGGATGTTGTCATGACGACATCGGGTCGTCGTGGCAACACCCGGGAAGCCGCGGCAGACAGCGCTGGAGGCCGGATGAGGAGGTGAGTATTCCGATCACCTCCCCTTAGCCACCGCAATGCTGCGATCGACTTCGATCGCAGCATTGCGGGGGTTAATGTGTCGGGAGCGGTGCGGGACCGCTCCCTGCACATAGTGCCGGGTGTCAGCTGTGACAATCAGCTAACACCCGGCGGCGATCGCGCCCTCACAGCCTCTGTGCACGCGCGATCGCCATGACGTACTAATACGGGTCAGGCTCTTAAAGCCAAGGGCACTGACGCGTATTAATACGTCATGGGCTTTAAAGACGTTAAAGCGGTTTTCCCACGAACAAAGATAATTTTCATCAACATCTTAATAAAAAGATCTTTGAATAATAATAAATTCCATGTGTTGAAAATTTTTTTTCCTGTGCTGACATAATCTTATAAATGTTCCCCTGCTGTGTACTGTGTAATGGCCGTGTCTGACCGTGCAGGAACATGGGTCTGATCATACTACAGCTCCTGGGCAGGGAAGGAAGCAAGAGAGTATACAGACATTACAGCACGGGATAGCAAATTATTCTTTCTGTGACGTAAAACATTGTTTAAAAACAGGCAGGAAAATGTTTTGCCTCACAAAAATAATTATCTGCTATCCCGTGATGTATTGTCTGTATACTCTTTTGCGTCCTCCCCTGCCCAGGAGCTGTGGTATGATCAGACCGTGTTCCTGTACGGTCAGACACAACTATTACACAGTACACAGCAGGGGCACATGTATAAGATTATCTCAGCACAGGAACATTTTTTTTAAAACACATCCAATTGTAGAACTCATTATTATTACAAGATCTATTAATTAAATTATACTCTGTTCGTGGAAAAAAAAAACCTTCAAACCTTGTCTGATCACTGGATCTGTCCAGCTTCAGCATCCCTGAGCTTCTCCAATGCTGCAGAGGCAAAATTGCCTCTGGTTGCAGCATTGGAGAGCACAAAGTTCGAGCCAGTGGCTCACCCATGCTGCTGGTCTGAACTGTCAATCATCAGGAGCGCTGGTAGGCTGGGGAGCGGTGCGCTCCCGAAGACACTAGGTGGTTTGAGCCTAGGATGACTTGATCTCTTGTCTAACAGACTGCAATACTTCTGTTAGGTTAGTGATATCCTATGAACCACTTAGGTGCCATGGTTATTTTTGACCATGGAATTAAAGGAGTTAAGCTGACATAGTCTGAGCTAAGTCCGACCTCCACCGTTGTAGGCGAGTGCCAGCTCGAATACAAACAGCACTAGGCATGGAAGGAATTAATTCATCATACCTTTCTAGATACCTGTTGAATAGGAGCCTTTATTTTCTACATACAAAGGATAAAATGTACCACAGGGGCAGTGCTCGTTACTATACACAGCTCTCGTAATGTTATTGTGCCTATAATAAACACCTTTGTGTTCCTCACATGACCAGGACTGATTTTTGTCTCCCGGAAGTAAACTTATTGGATGACAGCAAGAAAAGATCTTGAAGACTTCAAGTTTTGCAAAGTTATGAACTTTTATGTTACAGAGAATAACAATTCTTTTCTGAGGCAGCTTGCTGCAGCAGAAACCTTCTACCTGTGGTGGCTTGAGATCAATCAAGCTTTCATGATGATTTTTCCTGGTTGATGCATGCAGAAAAAGTTCTTTTAGGAGAAATATCACCCAAGTGACAGTAGCTTTATTTTCAGTTTTCTCTCTTGATTGATATCAATGATATGTAGTCTTCTGAACAGCAACAAACAATATGGCATTATGGGACTTATTCTACACAGCATACTGATATCTAGTGTTGAGCGAGCATGCTCGACACCGCTCGGTACTCGCCCGAGCATCACGCTACTCGGGATGTTCGGCGAGCACCGAGCATTTCCGGGTTACTCGAGCGGGAGCTCGTGTCTCCGTCCTACATGTTTGCCGCTCTTTACAGAGCCAATGAACATGCAGGGATTGCCAGCCAGTCACTGTAATGCCGCAGCCATGTTGTTTGTGGGCATTACAGTGATTGGCTGGCCGCACTGCGTCACCTCGAGTATTTAAAACCGGGCGCTGCCATCTTGGACACAGTCGCTCCAGATTAGACAGTGTAGGGACAGCGCTGCTGAGCTAGGGAGAGATTTATCCTGCAAAATAGTGTAGGGTCTGTAAAGGCTGCCAGATCAAACAAACAGTCCTTCTCAGGACTAATATCCATCCCCGATATCAGGCAGGCAGGCTGTATAGGAGAAGCAGTGGTTATACCAGCAAACGCTGCATTACAGTCCTGTGTGCTCCTGTTTCTGAAATTGCTGGACTTAGCTCCAGGTCTCGGGGGCCAGGAAAAATCCTTTTTTTTCATCTAAATCCTCTTTTTTTTTTCCTCCTACACACTGTACAAATACCCGTCTTATTAACCTATTGGTCCCCCCCCCCCCCCAAAAAAAAGTGTGTCTCTGATTTTTCAGACACAAATATATCTGTTGAAAAGAGTCTGGTATAGGCCACAGAAACAGAAGTGTGGTTTTGCAGTTCCACGGGTGAAATCTCTGTATTATCCAGTTTTGTGCCTTTTGTATCTAAAAAAAAGCAGTTTGAGTGTGTCGCTCACTGTTCAGCCGCACATATATATATATTTTAAAAAGTCTGGTGTCTCCTGATTGTTCAGACACAAATATATCTGTTGAAAATAGTCTGGTATACACCAGTAAATTATAACTGTGGTTTTGCTGTTCTACGGGTCAAATCTCTGTATTATCCTGCTTTTTGCAATTTTTGGCCGTAAAAAATAAATAATAGTGTCTCCTGATTGTTCAGACACAAATATATCTGTTGAAAATAGTCTGGTATACACCAGTAAATTATAACTGTGGTTTTGCTGTTCCACGGTAAGAAATCTCTATTATCCTGATTTTGGCATTTTTTGCCATAAAAAATAAATAATAGTGTCTCCCGATTGTTCAGACACAAATATATCTGTTGAAAATAGTCTGGTATACACCAGTAAATTATAACTGTGGTTTTGCTGTTCCACGGTAAAAAATCTCTATTATCCTGCTTTTGGCATTTTTTGCCGTAAAAAAAAAAATAATAGTGTCTCCTGATTGTTCAGACACAAATATATTTGTTGAAAATAGTCTGGTATACACCAGTAAATTATAACTGTGGTTTTGCTGTTCCACGGTAAAAAAATCTCTATTATTCAGCTTTTGGTATTTTTTCCGTAAAGAAAAACAGTAATATTTTCTCCCTGATTGTTCAGATTGTTTAAAAGAGTCGGGTGTAGGCCAGAGAAATAGCACTGTGGTTTTCCTCTTCCACGGTTCTAATCTACTTTCTATTACCCTTTTTCCATTGATAGTGCGAGTGTAAGCTATTTTACTTCCTTTACAATGGGCAAGGCGTGTGGCAAGGGACGTGGAAGTGGACGTTCTGGTGATGGTGCGTGCAGAGGATGGGGCCGTGGCCAAGGTGAAAATGTGCCACAACCAACAGCCACATCTTCGCGCTCCCACTTCTTGACCAAATTACTAGGGAAGCACAGAACAACACCAGTATTGCGAACTGATCAGTGTGAACAGGTTATTGATTGGATAGCAGATAATACTTCCAGTTACCTGGGCACCACCACCTCCGGCCTGTCTTCCACACGGTCGACTCTTAGTAGCCGTGAGTCTCGACCGCATACTCCTCCTCACCCTGATGCTCCTTCCTCTCACCATGCCGAGTGTCGTCAGACAGCAACTGATCCCACACTTGGACACTCTGAAGAGCTGTTCACTGGTCCATTTCCAGATTTGTGCCCTCGCCTGCTCCGCTTGAAGTGGTGGAAGAGGAGATCCCATGTAGCGGTGCACAAATATTTGAGCAGCCACGGCCACAGGAAGTCGACGCTGGCAATTTGTCACAAGAGGTGGACGATGACGAGACACAATTGCCAGGAAGTGAGGAGGAGGATCGTGGTGCGCAAGTGGAAGAGGAGGAGGTGGTGGATGATCTAGTAACTGACCCAATGTGGCAGGAGGACATGCAGAGTGAGGTCAGCAGCACACAGGGAGAGGGAGGCAGAGTACCCCAACAGCATGATCAGGCACATGGCAGCAAAGCACCCGACTTTGTGGGGCGAACCCCAGGGTCCACGACCAGTGTCAGCGGGTGTCACCACTGTTTCTTCCGCTGTTGTGCGTTCAATAGAACCCCCTGTTGTGTGTGCAAGGCAATCCCCTGTCCATACTGCATGTAAAGATGCCCCCTCCTCTCAGTCTTCACTTGTTATGGCAGTTTCTCAAGAAACAGCATCAACGTCCACGTCCACGTCCCACCGCAGCGTTCAATTGTCCATATCCCACACCTTTGAATGAAAGCGGAAATTCGCAGCTAACGCCCCGCAGGCCACAGGCCTAAATTCGCAGATTTCACGACTGCTTGCGTTGGAAATGCTGCCTTTTAGGCTGGTGGAGACGGAATCCTTCCGCAACCTTATGGCGGTGGCCGTCTCTCGGTACTCGGTCCCCAGCCGACACTATTTTGCCCGGTGTGCCATCCCCGCACTACACAAGCACGTGTCCCAAAACATCTGCCGTGCCCTCAACAACGCAGTTACTGGGAGAGTCCACCTGACAACGGACACGTGGACAAGTGCTTGTGGCCAGGGACGGTACATCTCCCTGACGGCACACTGGGTAAACATAGTGGAAGCCGGGACCCAGTCGGACCTTGGGACGAAACACATCCTCCCCACATCGAGGATTGCGGGCCCTATGTCAGTCAGAGTTGCCCCCCACAGTGTACAGCTCCTGCGCATCATCCTCCTCCTCATGTTCAGCCTCCATCTCCGATATCAACACATCAGTTACAAGCTGGAAGCACTGCAGTACTGCCTCCGCCAAGCGGCAACAGGCTGTGCTGAAACTCATAAGCTTAGGTGAGAAACCTCACACTGCTTGTGAGTTGTGGACAGCTGTGAAAGAGCAGGCAGATCTGTGGCTGAGACCGCTGAACCTACATCCAGGCATGGTCCTGTGTGACAATGGCCGTAACCTGGTGGCAGCTCTGAGGCAAGGCGAGATCACACACGTACCATGTCTGGCTCATCTGCTTAACCTCGTGGTTCAGCGGTTTCTTAAATCATACCCCGAGTTGCCAGATCTGCTTGTCAAAGTACGCCGCCTGTCAGCTCATTTTCGCAAGTCAGCTACAGCTTCCGCCGCCCTTGCTGTGTTGGCCGCTTCCGTCACACCGACTGGTGTGTGATGTCCCCACACGTTGGAACTCTACCCTCCACATGTTGCAAAGGATTTGTGAGCAGAAGAGAGCAGTTGTGGAGTACCAGCTGCAACAAGGCCGTCGATATTCAGGTCAGACTCCACACATAAGACCTCAGGAGTGGACCTGGATGTCTGACATCTGTACCATCTTGACAAACTTTGAGGAGTCCACCCAGATGGTGAGTGGCGATGATGCCATCATTAGCGTCAGCATTCCACTTGTCTGTCTTTTGCAACACTCTCTGCAGAGAATTAAAGTGGAGGCATTGCAGCCAGAGTATAATGAGATGGATGAAGAAACCGTAGCGGTCGATTACACACAGCCCAGCCTCATCTCATCCCAACATTCATTGGGGGACAATGAGGGAGAGGAGGAGGAGGAGGAGTAGGAGAAGGAGGAAGAAGAACAGAAGTTTGTATCATGCGCTGTAGATGGTAGTACCTGTACAACTGTCATACAGTCGGTTCAGCGTGGGTGGCCTGAGGACATGGGGGAGGAGGAGGAGGAGGAGGAGAGCATGGTCAGTCAACATCTTGGTGAGGACATGGAAGTCTTGCCCGTTACCAATCTGGCACACATGGCTGACTTTATGTTACGCTGCCTTAACCGTGACCCTTGCTTTGTCAAAATGTTGGGTGACAGTCATTACTGGTTGGTGACACTTTTAGACCCCCGCTACAAGGAGAACTTTCACTCTCTTATTCCTGAGGTGGACAGGTCTACAAAAATGGGGCAGTACCAGAAGGCCCTTGCTTCAGAACTGTTAAAAAAGTTCCCATCTGAACACGCTAGCGGCAAAGGTCACAGTTCTTTGACCAACCAAGGCGAACAAGCGAGAGAGAGGCAACTCCAATCCAGCAGAGGCAGGGGAACACTGTTAACATTCTGGGACAGTTTTCTGAGACCCGCCCAGCTTACAGGCCCTGAGGAGCGGGGTACTCTCACAAGGAGTGGAAAGTTTCAAAAGATGGTGAGGGAGTACCTTGCCGACCGTACCAGCGTCCTCCGTGATTCCTCTGTGCCTTTTAATTATTGGGTATCCAAGCTGGACACTTGGAATGAACTCGCTCTGTACACCTTGCAGATCCTGGCCTGCCCTGCTGCTAGCGTGTTATCGGAGCGTGTTTTTAGTGCCGCTGAGGGAATTATAACGGGTAAGTGCACTCGCCTGTCAACTGACAATGCTGACAAGCTGACCCTTATCAAAATGAACAAGGGCTGGATTGGGCCAGACTTCACAACATCACCAAATGACAGAGTAACATAAAGTCAAATCCACTGTGTTTTTTCGGGAGGTGTATTCACATGCACCGCTTCACACCCACACATGGGTATACGCTTCCTTATTTTGGCTGTTTTATGTTCTTCTCCTTATCCTCAGCCTCCACCACCACCATACCACTAGGGTGACCGTGGTCCATGTTGCCATTATTGAAAGTTCCTCCATCCTTATTTTTGTCAGCTTTTGCTTGGAAGGCATAAGCAAAGACTGTGGGGGACCCACTCCCCAATAATGGGAATAATATTTTTAAGATGCTGTACTGTATGGCTCTTGTAAGGGGCATTGCAAGTTCCTCCATCCTAATTTTTGGCAGCTGTTGCTTGGAAGGCATAAGCAAATACTATGGGAGACCCACTCCCCAATCATGGGAATTATGTTTGTAATATGCTGTACTGCATTACTCTTGTAAGGGGCATTGCAAGTTCCTCCATCCTAATTTTTGGCAGCCTTTGCTTGGAAGGCATAAGCAAATACTATGGGAGACCCACTCCCCAATCATGGGAATAATATTTGTAATATGCTGTACTGCATGGCTCTTGTAAGGGGCATTGCAAGTTCTTCCGTCCTAATTTCTGGCAGCTTTTGCTTGGAAGGCATAAGCAAATACTATGGGAGACACACTCCCCAATAATGGGAATAATGTTTTTAAGATGCTGTACTGTATGGCTCTTGTAAGGGGCATTAAAAGCATCTTGTTAAGCTACTGCGACCTCCGCCACTTTTCCGAGGGGCATTAAAAGCGTCTTGATAAGCTACTTGGACCTCCACGTCTCTTATGAGGGGCATTAAAAGCGTCTTGTTAAGCTACTGGGACCTCTACGTCTCTTCTGAGGGGCATTTAAAGTGTCTTGTTAAGCTACTGGGACCTCCACCACTTTTCCGAGGGGCATTAAAAGCATCTTGTTAAGATACTGGGACCTCCACGTCTCTTCTGAGTGGCATTAAAATCGTCTTGTTAAGCTACTGGGACCTCCACGTCTCTTCTGAGGGGCATTAAAAGCGTCTTGTTAAGCTACTGGGACCTCCACGTCTCTACTGAGGGGCATTAAAAGCGTCTTGTTAAGCTACTGCGACCTCCACCACTTTTCCGAGGGGCATTAAAAGCGTCTTGTTAAGCTACTGGGACATCCACGTCTCTTCTGAGGGGCATTAAAAGCGTCTTGTTAAGCTACTGGGACCTCCACGTCTCTTCTGAGGGGCATTAAAAGCATCTTGTTAAGCTACTGGGACCTCCACGTCTCTTCTGAGGGGCATTAAAAGTGTCTTGTTAAGCTACTGGGACCTCCACGTCTCTTCTGAGGGGCATTAAAAGCGTCTTGTTAAGCTACTGGGACCTCCACGTCTCTTCTGAGGGGCATTAAAAGCGTCTTGTTAAGCTACTGGGACCTCCACGTCTCTTCTGAGGGGCATTAATAGTGTCTTCTTAAGCTACTGGGACCTCCACGTCTCTTCTGAGGGGCATTAAAAGCGTCTTGTTAAGCTACTGGGACCTCCACGTCTCTTCTGAGGGGCATTAAAAGCGTCTTGTTATACCACTCTGACCTCCATGTCTCTTCTGAGGGTCATTAAAAGCGTGTTGTTATACCACTCTGACCTCCACGTCTCTTCTGAGGGGCATTAAAAGCGTCTTGTTAAGCTACTGCGACCTCCATGTCTCTTCCGAGGGGCATTAAAACCGTCTTGTTATACTACTGCGACCTCCACCACTTTTCCAAGGGGCATTAAAAGCTTGTTGTTATACCACTCTGACCTCCACATCTCTTCTGAGGGGCATTAAAATCATGTTGTTTTACCACTCTGACCTCCATGTCTCTTCCAAGGGGCATTAAAACCGTCTTGTTATACCACTCTGACCTCCACGTCTCTTCTGAGGTGCATTAAAAGCGTCTTGTTAAGCTACTGCGACCTCCATGTCTCTTCTGAGGGGCATTAAAACCATCTTGTTAAACTACTGCGACCTCCACCACTTTTCCAAGGGGCATTAAAAGCGTCTTGTTATACCACACTGACCTCCACGTCTCTTCTGAGGGGCATTAAAAGCATGTTGCTATACCACTCTGACCTCCACGTCTCTTCCAAGTGGCATTAAAACCGTCTTGTTATACCACTCTGACCTCCACGTCACTTCTGACGGGCATTAAAAGCGTCTTGTTAAGCTATTGCGACCTCCACGTCTCTTCTGAGGGGCATTAAAACCGTATTGTTATACCACTCTGACCTCCACGTCTCTTCTGAGGGGCATTGAAATGTTGTTTTTAATTACCTCTAACCTCCACAACTCTTCCAATTGGCATTGCATTTCCTCCTAATTTTAGTCAGCTTTTGCTTTTCAATGCAAAGGCGAAAACTAACGGAGACCCACTCCCCAATAATGGGTAGAAGGTTTTTAGTACGCTGTAATCCACGTCTGTTTCAAGGGGCATTGCTGTTCCTCATAATTTTTGGAAAGCCTTCCATTCACTGCTTACTTAGGCCAACAGTGTACAGGAGACCCAGTTGCTATAAATGGAAAAAAAGGTTTAGTTAAGGCCCTCTGACTTCCATGTCACTTCCAAGGGGCATTGGAGTGCCTCGAAATGTTTGGTAGGCATTGCACTCACTGTATGCCCTATAACTGTGTAGCAGAACCGCTCCTTTTGTTACAGAAACATATCCTACAAGACATGTGTGGTTGACTGGCCTGATATTGATGTGAATGGTCCCTATTCCTCCTGCTCTTTCTCCTTTGCCACCACCTCATCCATCATTTATCACCTGAAGCTTTGTTTTAACAGGAGTCATAGATCTGGGATAGTAGCAGGAAAACATCCAGCAATTCTCGGAGGAGGTAGGATATGCGCCAAAACGCTGACCACCTAAGGCCTAGCCGCTACTACATACATGCGCTTGCATTCCAAGAAAACAAAGCAGATGATAACTTCTATCATCATCATCATGCTCCTCACCTTGGCACTCTCAACTCCTCTGATGGAGAAGCCAGGGCCCACCGGAGATTTCTAGTTCTCTGGTGGCCTAAAGTAGGCCGGGCTAAGAAAAGTCTGTGGGGATGTTCCGCGGAGAAATCGGGGCAGCTGGGGACCGTTTATGGACACCCGGCCACGGGGCGGCTGGGGACCGAGTGTGGACACCCGGCTGCCGGGCGGCTGGGGACTGAGTATGGATACCTCGCAGCCATGAGGCAGTGGCCAGCTTCGGCCTCTTCAAAACTAAAAGGCCCCATTTCAAGTGCAAGCTAGCAGTATGGTATTGCAGCCTGCGGGTGAGTGGGTGGTTGGCTGCATATTTGTGCTTGCATTGCAAGGAATGGGGGAGGTACAATTGGACACTGCCCTGGGACAAGGACTTGCACGGGGATAGTTACAAGTCTGCATCTTCTGAGGCGGCAAGGATCACTTCTGATGGGCACACTTTTAGGCAGTGACCTGGGAGTCAGAGATGCTTCCAGGGGTCTTCCCCATGCTGTCCCCATGACTTTTCAGCACTGTATGCATGTGTCACACAGCACATGGCCAGATAAGGTTGTAAAATGTTAAAATGACATTTCTCGGTGAATGCATTTGTCAAAGTTGAAAGCAATACAAAAGTGCAAAAACGCATAAAAAATGCTACTTGTGAACATAGCCCAAGGTGTGGAGGAGTATTTTTGTTTTTGGTTATTTATTTTACCTTATACACAAGTCTTTACCCTGGAAAAGAAATTCCTTAACATATTTCACAGGAAAAAAGTTTCACTTTCGTTTTTGAACGTTTTATTATGAGCCTGTAAAAGTGGCTTAATACCTCTGACCACATTGTTGACAACAGTGATCTGGGGGTCAGAAATTCTTCCTGGGGCGATCCCCATGTTGTCCCCATGTCATTTGAGCACTGTCACTATCGTTTTGGGCACTTGTTAGGCTATTAACCCCTTTAAAGCCCATGACGTACTAATACGCGTCAGTGCCCTGGGCCTTAAGAGCCTGACCCGTATTAGTACGTCATCGCGATCGCACGTGCACACAGGCTGTGCGGGCGCGATCGCCGCCGGGTGTCATCTGATTGTCACAGCTGACACCCGGTACTATGTGCAGGGAGCGGTCCTGCACCGCTCCCAGCACATTAACCCCCGCAATGCTGCGATCGAAGTCGATCGCAGCATTGCGATGGCAAGGGGAGGTGATCGCAATACTCACTTCCTCTTCCGGCCTCCAGCGCTGTCTGCCGCGGCTTCCCGGGTGTTGCCATGACAACCCGATGTCATCATGACAACATCCGGGTCACCAGGCAGCAGGAAGATTGTTTGGACATGCGCAGTGCATCTCCAAACTATCTTCTCCCTGTCCAGTGCTGACTGCCTGCATGGCACAGGGATGGTGCTCCATCCCTATTCTGTGCAGGCGATCAGAATAAAAAAAGTGAAAGTCCCATAGTGGGACAAAATAAAAAAGTAAAAAAACTCCCAAAAAGTGCAAAAAATAAATAAATAAAAAAATTGTAAAAATATTTAAAAAAAAATAAAAAAAATAATCCACAAAAAATAAAAATATAATGTACCCATCAATAAATATTATTATAAAAAAAAACAAACAAACAATAAAAGTACACATATTTGGTATCGCCGCGTCCGTAACGACCTGGCCTATAAAACTGTTCCACTCGTTAACCCCTTCAGTGAACACGGTAAAAAAAACAAAAACAAAACAAAGCAATAAACAGTGCTTTATCATCATACCGCCAAACAAAAAATGGAATAACACGCGATCTAAAAGTCAAATATAAATAAAAATTGTACCGCTGAAAACGTCATCTCGTCCCGCAAAAAACAAGCCACCATACAGCTCCATCATCCGAAAAATCAAAAAGTTACAGCTCTCAGAATAAAGCGATGCAAAAGAATATTTTTTTCTATAAAATAGCTTTTACTGTGTAAAAGCGCCAAAACATAAAAAACAATATAAATGTGGTACTGCTGTAAACGTACTGACCCGAAGAATAAAGCTACCTTATCAATTTTACCACACCCGGAGCAGAATAAAAAAATTTAAAAAAACACAATTCCTGAATTGTTGTTTTTTGTTTATTCTGCCTCCCAAAAATAGGAATAGAAAGCGATCAAACAATGTCACGTGCCTGAAAATGGCACCAATAAAAACGTCAACTCATCCCACAAAAACAAGCCATCACATGACTCTGTCGGCCAAAATATGGCGATGCAAAAACTAGATTTTACAAAATATGTGTCTTTTAGTGTGTGACAGCTGTCAATCTTAAAAACCCGATATGATTCTGGTATCGCTGTAATCGCACCGACCCGAAGAATAAAGTAATCTCATCACTTAAACCGCACGAGGAACGGCGTAAAAAATAAACGCTAGGTCTGGGGTTGGGGTTGTGATAATGTTAGGGTTGGGGTTGTTTTTTTTTTCAAAAGTAAAAAAAAAAAAAAAAAAAGATGACGATATAGCGACTAGTGTTGAACGCAAGTGCTCGCTACTTGAGTTTGCATCGGGTGCTCGGGTATGCACTGAGTATCGCGGGTGCTCGAGTATCCGCCCCATATGCTTCGCGGCCAAAAAAACCTTGCGGGGATTGCCTGCCATGCACGAGAGATCCCCGCATGTTTTTTTTGGGGTGTCTAATAACCGTGAAACATGCGGGCGGGGACTCGAGCATTTCACTTGAGCACCCGTGATACATGGTGCATACCTGAGTACCCGATGCAAACTCAAGTAGCGAGCACTTGCGCTCAAGAGTAATGACAACTTATTCAATATGATGACCTAATGTTACCAAATTCTGTGTCATACCTCTGGGTTCAAAATGTTCACTATACCCCTTAATAAAATCCTTGAGGGGTTTAGTTTCCAAAATGGGGTCACTTGTGGGGGAGCTCCACTGTTTAGGCACATCAGGGGCTCTCCAAACACGACATGGTGTCCGCTAACAAATTGAATGGAAAATCGGCTCAAATTGTTAGCGGACACCATGTTGCGTTTGGAGAGCCCCTGTGTGCCTAAACATTGGAGCTCCCCACAAGTGACCCCATTTTGGAAACTAGACCACCCAAGGCACCTATCTAGATGCATAGAGAGCACTTGGAACCCCCAGGTGCTTCACAAATTGATTCGTAAAAATGAAAAAGTGGAAAAAAAAAACTTTTTCATTTTTACGAATCAATTTGTGAAGCACCTTGGGGTTCCAAGTTCTCACTATGCATCTAGATAGGTGCCTTGGGGGGTCTAGTTTCCACAGTGGGGTCACTTGTGGGGGGTTTCCACTGTTTAGGCACATCAGGGGCTCTCCTAACGCAACATGGCGTCCGCTAATTATTCAAGCAAAATACATCAATACATTCAAAAAGTCAAATGGCGCTCCTTCCCTTCCGAGCCCTGCCGTGCGCCCAAACAGTGTTTTTTCCCCACATATGGGGTATCTGCGTGCCCAGGGGAAATTGCACAACAAATTTTGGGGTCCATTTTTTCCTGTTACCGCAGCGAAAATAAAAAAAATTGGGTCTAAAGTAACATTTTGGTGAAAAAAGTTAAATGTTCATTTTTTTCTTCCACATTCCAAAAATTCCTGTGAAGCACCTGAAGGGTTAATAAAGTTCTTGAATGTGGTTTTTAGCACCTTGAGGGGTGCAGTTTTTAGAATGGTGTCACTTTTGGGTATTTTCTGTCAAAAAGACCTCTCAAAGTGACTTCAAATGTGATGTGGTCCCTAAAAAAATGGATTTGTAAATTTTGTTGGAAAAATGAGAAATCGCTGGTCAACTTTTAACCCTTATAGCTCCCTAAAAAAAAAAAAATTTGGTTCCAAAATTGTGCTGATGTAAAGTAGACATGTGGGAAATGTTATTTATTAACTCTTTTGTGTGACATATCTCTCTGATTTAAGGGCATAAAAATTCAAATTTTGAAAATTGCAAAATTTTCAAAATTTTCACCAAATTTCCGTTTTTTTTCACAAATAAACATAAGTGATATCGAAGAAATTTTACCACAGTCATAAAGTACAATATGTCATGAAAAAACAGTCTCAGAATCAGGGGGATCCGTTGAAGCATTCCAGAGTAATTACCTCATAAAGTGACAGTGGTCAGAATTGTAAAAATTGGCCTGGTCATTAACGTGCAAACCAGGTTAAAAGACTGCCGGGGGTGCCGCCGCAAAAATGCTTGGGTCTCCCATAGACTAACATTGGGCTTGTTGCTCGGGTTGAGCACCCGAGTATCACGGCGAGCTTGACCCGAGTTCGAGCACCCGAGCATTTTAGTGCTCGCTCAACACTACTGATATCTCATTTAGGAAGGAGAGCCGGGTGGCGACAGTACACGCCAAGAGATCATGCAGTTGGGAGAGTCCAGCTGCCGAGGGAGAATATCTGCAGGAGAATGGCACCAGACAGCCGCGTTCACACAGAAGGATCCCCAACTGAGAATGTGTGTGACGTGAAGACAATGAGCCTTGGAAATGTGACTCAGAAGAGGCATTGCAGCAGCTGACCAGTTATGATCCTTAAAATTGCCCCCTCCTGTTGAGAGCACTAGAGATGGTGATTGTCATGATTCCTCCAATCGGAGTGTCTGAACGCAGTGACTGACAGTTCTGCCGTTGAATCTAGGAATAGGTCATGCTAAGCTGTCAGTATGGTGACGACAGCTCACCGTCCAATAGGATGCTGGGCGTGCTGAGCTGTCAGTGTCTAGAGTGATAATTTAGCCGTCCAATTAGGACCAGGGTTTACCAGGGCTTCATCCATGTTTCTCCTGATTGCTGCCAATTGTAGCTTTGCTCATGAGATGTGTGTTTGCTCTATGCTCTTGTCTGGTATTCTTGATCTTTGCTGCTCAACCTACGATTTTCCTTGACCATCCATTTGCCTAGCCCTTTTATCTTTATCCACTACCTTCTTGGAATATTGACCTTGTACTGTTTTCTGACTATGCCTTCATCTCACCCCTCTGTCTATGACGTTCTGTCTTGGCTTTTGACCTTGGACCTCTTGACTACCCAGCCTCACGGCTTATCCATAAGTATTGACTAGCATCGCAGTGATTGGCCAAAGTGGAGCAACAATATAGAACATAAAGGAAGGCACCAACTGTTATGATCTGCAACAAGTACAAGGAAAGATAGGGGAAAGCTGTCCCTACAGTAAGACTAAGCTAAATCCCTATGATTTAGCGGGCTGCCTGTTCCTTGCGAACAGACCCGCCTTTGTCCTCGGCTAGTCTGAACGAAGACCTATAGCATAAGGGGAGGGGTCCCTAAAAGAACTAAGAAAATGGAACACCTCCTAAACAGATAACTTGTTGCTGAACACAAAAAGACAAGCTGACAAAAAGGTACTAGAGGTCCCAGAAGGACCAAGCGAACTGACAGAGAAAGGCACCGAAGCACCTGGCTAGAGAAACAGTCAAACACTGAAGTCCAGCACAGCCAAAAGGGCAGAGCTGGAATATAAAGGCAGATGGCCACGTGACCGCAAAACACAAGATTGAAAAAAACAAACAGGAGGGTTCTAACAGTACCCCATCTTTATGAGGATTCTCCGGATCCTCCAGGCCCAGGCCTATCCAGAAACCTCTTGTGGAAAGCTTTAACAAGCCTAGGAGCAGAGACATCATCCGTCCTTACCCAGGAGTTGTCTTTGGGACCAAAACCCTTCCAGTAGACAAGATACTGTAATCTCCCTCTATGCCATCTAGAATTCAAGGTACAAGAATTTTCATATTCGCCGTCTTCCACCACAGGAGGAACTGTGACAGTGGCATCCCTATCTGACACATCAGCCTTTTTCAACAAGGAAACATGAAATACAGGATTAATCTTCCAGGAAGTGGGGACATCCAACCTAACAGCAGACGGGTTAACAACCTGAAGCACTTTAAATGAACCCACAAACTTAGGACCCAGTTTTTTAGAGGGAATCCTCAACCGCAGGTTCTTTGAGGACAACCAAACCATGTCACCCACAGTAAACAAAACCTCCTTACGTTTCCTGTCAAAATACTTCTTGGAGTTCTTGTTAGCCTCTTGAAGGTTGCAACGTACATTAGTCCAAACTCTCTCCAAATCACCGGAAAAATTCTCCTCCTCCGGCACCGCCGACCCCAATTTGGAGAAAGAACCAAAAGACGGATGTTGCATAGTACAACAACAAAAAAGGAGAACACCCAGCAAAGGAGGATGTATGATTGTTAAGAGCAAATTCCGCGAGAGGCAGAAACTCAGACCACACCTCTTGATTGTCCGCCACAAAACAACGCAAAAACTGTTCTACATCCTGGTTCTTTCTTTCAGTCTGTCCATTAGACTCAGGATGATACTCAGACGAAAATGACAAATGGACTCCCAACCTGTCACAAAAAGCACGCCAAAAGCGAGCCACAAACTGAGGTCCTCTATCAGAAACAATATCCGTGGGAACGCCATGAACCTTGACAATCTCCTTAACAAACGCCTTAGCGAGTGTCTTGGCGCAGGGCAACTTAATGATTGGAACCAAATGACACATCTTACTAAAACGGTCCATGACCACCCAGATGACAGTAAAACCCTCGGACACAGGAAGATCAGTAATAAAATCCATTGTGAGATGCGTCCAAGGCGTACTAGGAACCTCCAGAGGGCAAAGCAACCCCACAGCAGGAGTATGTGAAGCCTTTGACCTAGCACACACAGTACATTGACGCACCCACTTGATGACTTCTTTCTGCCATCCAGGCCACCAAAAACTGCGACTGATAAGTCTCTTAGTCTCAGAAATTCCTGGATGACCTGCCAACCGAGACTCATGACACTCCACAAACAAATTTCTCCTAAAGGTTCTAGGCACGAACAACCTCCCATGGGGAGTGTTAGATGGGGCATCATCTTGAGCTTTCAGAATCCCTTCCTCCAAAACGGAGTCCAATGCCGCCACCACAACTCCTTTCTCTAAAATGCTCTCCTGCTCCTTGGCACCGACCGTAGGAGAGAAGCTGCAAGATAAAGCATCGGCTTTAACATTCTTAGTACCAGGGATATAGGTAACAGAAAAATGAAACTGAGAAAAAAAAAGTGCCCACCTAGCTTGACGGGCATTCAAGCGCTTGGCAATATCCAGATAGATCAAATTCTTATGATCTGTGAAAACCTGAATAGGAAATCTAGCGCCTTCCAAAAAATGACGCCAATGTTCAAACGTGAGTTTAATAGCCAGCAGCTCCCGATTTCCAACATCATAATTTAGTTCGGTTTGCAAAATTTTTTTCGAAAAGAAGGCACAAGGATGTGCTCCATCCCTGTTCTCCTGAGACAAAACTGCTCCAACCCCCACTGATGAAGCATCGATCGCGACCAAAAAAGGCTTGGTCTCATCAGGCTGCATGAGGATAGGGGCAGAACTGAACCTCTCTTTGAGATACTTAAACGCTTCAATGGACTCAGTTGTCCACTTGACCATATTCGCACCTTTCGTGGTGAGATCGGTTCGAGATTTAACAATTACTGAAAAATTCTTAATGAATTTCCTGTAATAATTGGCAAAACCCCAAAATCTCTGTATAGATTTCAAACCAATAGGCCTAGGCCATTCCTGCACAGCCTGAACCTTCACAGGGTCCATCTCAAAGCCCTCGCTGGAGACAATGTAGCCCAAAAAACTAATTTGCTGCACAGCGAACTCACATTTCTCCAGCTTAGCAAAAAGTGAATTATCACTCAATAACTGCAAAACTTCACGTACACTCTGCCAATGCGACTCTAGATCTGGTGAATAAATCAAAATGTCATCCAAATAAACAACCACATTCTTACCAATCAAAGGTCTCAGAATGTAATTAATAAGGTTCTGAAAAAATGCAGGTGCATTGGTAAGACCAAAAGGCATCACCAGATTCTCAAAATGACCTACCGAAGTGTTAAAAGTGTTGTAAACTGCTACATGCACTAAGGAAAGATAAGAAAACTGTCCCCACAATAGGGCTAAGCTGATTTCCTATGATGCAGCGGGGGGCCTGTTCCTTGTGAACAGACCCAAGTCCTCGGCTAGTCTGAACGCAGACCTATAGATATAAGGGAGGGGTCCCTACAAGAACAAAGGACTTGGATATAGTTGGACACCTCCTAGCAGAAATTGTAGCAGAGGAAAGACAAACAAACAAAAAGTACTAGTGGTCCAAAGACCAAGCAAACTACAGAGTTAGGTACAAAGCACCTGGCTAGCTTAAGAGTAAATGTAACACTGAAGTTCATCAAGGCCAGAAGGGAGGAGCTGGATTATATAGGCAGAAAGTCATGTGACCAACAAAATAGAAAAAGAACTAACAGGAGGCTTCTAACAGTACCCCCTCTTCTATGAGGATCCTCCGGATCCTCCAGGCCCAGGTCTATCAGGAAACCTCCTGTGAAACGCTCTGATAAGTCTAGGAGCAGAGACATCATCCGCCTTTACCCAGGAGTTATCCTCGGGACCGAAACCTTTCCAAGCGACGAGATACTGCAATCTCCCTCTATGCCATCTAGAATTAAGAATGCGAGAAATTTCATATTCACCGTCTTCCACCACCGGAGGAACAGAGACAGTGGCGTCCCTATCCGAAACCTCAGCTTTTTTCAATAAGGAAACATGAAACACTGGATTAATCTTCCAGGAGGTGGGAACCTCCAACCTAACAGCAGATTGGTTAACTACCTGAAGTACCTTAAACGGCCCTACAAATTTCGAGCCCAATTTCTTAGAAGGAATCCTCAACCGCAGCTTCTTAGAGGACAACCAAACCATGTCACCAACCGTAAACAAAACCTCTTGACGTTTCCTGTCAAAGTACCTCTTAGATTTTTCGTAAGCTTCTTGAAGGTTACAACGTACATCAGTCCAAACTCTCTCCAAATCACTGGAAAAATTCTCCTCCTCCGGCACAGCCGATACCAATTTGGAGAATGACCCAAACGACGGATGTCTCCCAGTACAACAAAAAAAAGGAGAACACCCAGCAGAAGAGGATGTATGGTTGTTAAGAGCAAATTCAGCAAGTGGCAGAAACTCAGACCACCCCTCTTGATTGTCAGCCACAAAACAACGCAAAAACTGCTCAACATCCTGGTTTTTTCTTTCTGTCTGTCCATTAGACTCAGGATGATATCCAGATGAAAATGACAAATGAACTCCCAACCTGTCACAAAAGGCATGCCAAAAACGAGCCACGAACTGAGGTCCCCTATCGGAAACAATGTCGGTAGGAACGCCATGGAGTCTGACAATTTCCTTAACAAAAGCCTTAGCGAGTGTCTTAGCGCAGGGCAGTTTGATGAAAGGAACCAAGTGACACATCTTGCTAAAACGGTCCACGACCACCCAGATGACAGTGAAACCTTCAGAGGCAGGAAGGTCAGTAATAAAATCCATAGCAAGATGCGTCCAAGGTACACTAGGAACCTCCAGAGGGCAAAGCAACCCCGCAGCAGGAGCATGTGAAGACTTAGATCTAGCACACACAGTACATTGATGCACCCACTTAATGACTTCCTTCTGCCATCCAGGCCACCAAAAACTGCGACCTACAAGTCTCTTAGTCTCAGAAATTCCTGGATGACCTGCCAACCGAAACTCATGACACTCCACAAACAAATCTCTCCTAAAGTTCCTAGGCACAAACAACCTCCCATGGGGAGTGTTAGACGGGGCATCCTTCTGGGCTTTCAGAATTCCATCTTCCAAAACGGAGTCCAATGCTGCTATCACAACACCTTCCTGTACAATGCTCTCCTCCTCCTCGGTACCAACCATGGGAGAAAAGCTGCGAGATAAAGCATCAGCTTTTACACTCTTGGTACCCGGGATGTAAGTAACAGAAAAATTAAACCGCAAAAAAAAAAGTGCCCACCTAGCCTGACGGGCATTCAAGCGCTTGGCAGCATCAAGATAGATCAGATTCTTATGATCAGTGAAAACCTGAATGGGAAATTTAGCACCTTCCAAGAGATGACGCCAATGTTCAAATGCGAGTTTAATATCCAGCAATTCCCTATTACCAACATCGTAATTAAGTTCGGTCTCAGAAAATTTTTTTGAAAAAAAGGCACAGGGATGTAGTCCATCCTTGTTTTCCTGAGACAAAACAGCCCCGACCCCCACCGAAGAAGCATCAACCTCGACCAAAAAAGGCTTGGTCTCATCAGGCTGCATAAGGATGGGGGCAGAACTGAACCTCTCCTTGAGATACTCAAAAGCTTCAATGGCCTCTGTAGTCCACTGAACTGTATTTGCTCCTTTCCTGGTGAGATCGGTCAGCAGCTTAACAATTATAGAAGAATTCTTAATGAATTTTCTGTAATAATTGGCGAAACCCAAAAATCTCTGTATCGATTTCAAACCAATAGGCCTAGGCCATTCCTGCACCACCTGAACCTTCACTGGGTCCATCTCAAAGCCCTCGCTGGAGATAATGTAGCCCAAAAAACTAATTCTCTGCACAGCGAACTCACATTTCTCCAGCTTAGCAAAAAGCGAATTGTCACTTAACAACTGCAATACCTCACGTATGCTCTGCCAATGAGACTCCAGATCCGGCGAATAAATCAAAATGTCATCCAAATACACCACCACATTCTTACCAATCAACGGTCTTAGGATGTCATTAATATGGTTCTGAAAAAACGCTGGTGCATTGGTAAGACCAAAAGGCATAACCAGATTCTCAAAATGACCCACCGGAGTGTTAAAAGCAGTTTTCGATTCATCACCTTCCTTCATACGTAACAAATTGTATGCCCCCCGGAGATCAATTTTAGAGAACCACTTGGCCCCCACTAACTGGTTGAACAAGTCAGGAATTAATGGCAGTGGGTAGGAATTGCGTACGGTAATTTTATTAATTTTGCGAAAGTCCAGACATGGACGTAAACCGCCGTCCTTTTTTTTTTACAAAAAAAATTCCAACAGCCACAGGAGACTTAGAAGGTCTAATGTGACCGGCGGCCAAGCTTGTCTGTTTGTATTCCTCCAAGGCCTTTCTCTCAGGGATAGTCAGATTAAATAAGCGACTCTTGGGAAGAGTAGCTCCAGAAACAAACTCAATGGCGCAATCATAGTCCCTATGAGGAGGTAAAACTTGCGACTCCTCCTCAGAAAAAACCTTCCAAAAATCCTGAATAGGTACAGGTAATTCACCTCTTTCCACAGCCGCAATGCGACCGTTACAACATTTATCATGACACTTAGGACTCCAAGACTTAATTTCATGGGTAGACCAGTCCAGTACAGGATTGTGCAATTTTAACTAAGGTAACCCCAAAACCACTGGAGAAGGCAAATTATTTAATACCAACAAATCCAAATTCTCTTGGTGAATACCATTAATGGTGTGGGGAAATTCAAAAACCTTGTGAGTAATACATTTCAAGGGAGAGCCATCAACAGCAACCACAGAAATAGGAGATGACAAAAGTTTGGATTCTAATTTAAATTTTTCCAAAAATCCCTTATCAATCACAATGAGTGTAGAACCACAATCCACAAATACCCGAAATTCAATCAACTCCTCCTGGAATGAGGTGCTTCCAGAAAGAAATACTCCTTTTGAGTTTAAACAAGCTATACGGGCGTAACTGACCTCTTTTTTTTTTCTTTGTTCAAACGAAGCACACAGTTCTTAATAAAGTGGTCAGATTTACCGCAATAAAAACTCAATCCCTTAGCAAACCTGCGGTCTTTTTCCTGAGAGTGGGGTGACATCGCCCCAATCTCCATCGGTTCTCCACCTTCCGAGCAGACCCTCTGAAAACTAGGAGCTGCCATAGCAGTAGATTTCTCCTCATTAATCCTAGCACACAGTCTCCTGTCCACACGTATAGCTAATTGCATTGCCTCCTGCAAGGTTCCAGGTTTTGGGAAGGCAATCAGCAGATCCTTAACCCTTTCACCTAGACCAGCAAGAAACAGACATTTTAATGCTGAGTCATTCCATTCCACTTCGGCCGACCATCTTCTGAAGTATGTACAATAATTTTCCACATCACCTGATCCCTGCTTCAAACATCTTAATTCCGTTTCAGCAGATGAGACTCGATCAGGATCATCATACAACAACCCCATAGCAGAAGAAAAATCTTCCACAGATCTAAAACACGGATCATTAGGTTGTAGAGAAAAGGCCCATCCCTGTGGTTCTTTACGCAAAAGTGACATTATAAACCCAATGCGCTGTGATTCAATTCCCGAGAATCTGGGTCTTAATCGAAAATATAATAAACAAGCGTTTTTAAAGGAAAAAAAATCTTGCTGTTTACCATAAAAAAAATCTGGCAGTCCTAGCTTCGGTTCGACAAAATGCGATCCAGGACAGCTACTCACGTGTTGCTGGAGCTCGGCCACCTCCAAAGACAGTCCCTGCAGGTGTTGAGCCAACTCCTGAACCGACACCATGCTGATTTCTGGATTACTTTCCTTAGAGTGTTTTATTTTGGGCTGGACTTACTGTTATAAACTGCTACAAGCACTAAGGAAAGAAAGGAAAACTGTCCCTACAATAGGACTAAGCTGATTCCCTACGATGCAGCGGGGGACCGGTTCCTTGTGAACAGACCCGCCTAAGTCCTCGGCTAGTCTGAACGCAGACCTATAGATATAAGGGAGGGGTCCCTACAAGAACTAAGGACTGGGATATAGTTGGACACCTCCTAGCAGAAATTGTAGCAGAGCAAAGACAAACAAACAAAAAGTACTAGTGGTCCAAATACCAAGCAAACTACAGAGTTAGGTACAAAGCACATGGCTAGCTTAAGAGTAAATGTAACACTGAAGTCCAGCAAGGCCAGAAGGGCGGAGCTGGATTATATAGGCAGAAAGTCATGTGACCAACAAAATAGAAAAAGAACTAACAGGAGGGTTCTAACAAAAAGCAGTTTTCCATTCATCACCCTCCTTCACTCGTAACAAATTGTATGCCCCCCGGAGATCAATTTTAGAGAACCATTTGGCCCCAACTAACTGGTTAAACAAGTCAGGAATTAACGGCAATGGGTAGGAATTGCGTACGGTAATCTTATTAATTTCACGAAAATCCAGGCATGGATGTAAACCCCCGTCCTTTTTTTAACAAAGAAAAATCCAACTGCCACAGGCGACTTAGAAGTCCAGCAGCCAGGCTAGTCTGCATGTACTCCTCCAAGGCCTTCTTTCAGGGATAGTCAGATTAAACAAGCGACTCTTGGGAAGAGTAGCTCCCGGAACAAACTCAATGGCGCAATCATAATCCCTATGAGGAGGTAAACCTTGCGACTCCTCCTCCGAAAAAAAACTCCAAAAATCTTGAATAGGTACCGGTAATTCCCCTTTTTCCACAGCCGCAATGCGACCATTACAACATTTATCATAGCACTTCGGACTCCAAGACTTAATCACATTAGCAGACCAGTCCAGTAAAGGATTGTGCAGTTTTAACCAAGGCAATCCTAGAACAACTGGAGAGGGTAAATTATCTAATACAACCAAGTCCTAAATTTCTTGGTGAACTCCATTGATAGTGAGGGGAAATGCAGCAACCTTGTGAGTAATACATTTCTAGGAAGTGTTATCAATTGCAATCACAGAAATAGGTGATGACAAAGGTTTGGATTTAAAGTTAAGTTTTTCCAAAACCCTTGATCAATCACATTAAGTGTTGAACCACAATCCACAAATACCAGAAATTCAATCAAATCTCCCTGCAAAGTAGTACTCTCAGAAAGAAATACTCCTGCAGAGAATAAACAAGCAATACGGGCGTACCTGACCTTTTTTTTTTCTTTACTTAAACGAAGCTCACAATACTTAATCAAATGGTCAGCTTTACCACAATAAAGACACAATCCCTCAGCGAACCTCCAGTCTCTTTCCTGAGAGCGGAGTGACATCGCCCCAACCTCCATCGGTTCTCCGCCGTCTGAGCAGATTTTCTGGGAACTAGGACCTGACAATACAGGAGTCTTTACCTCATTCAGACTGAACCTCAGCCTCCTGTCCACACGAACAGCTAATTGCATGGCATCCTGCAGAGTCTCAGGTGCAGGGAATGCAATTAGCAGATCCTTAACCCTTTCACTCAGACCAGCAAGAAATAAACATTTCAGAGCAGGATCATTCCATAAGACTTCTGAAGCCCATCTTCTGAAGTGTGTGCAATAATTTTCAACATCACCTGACCCCTGATTCAAACGCCTGAGTTCTGCCTCAGCAGGAGATTCTATCAGGATCGTCATATAATAGACCCATAGCAGAAAAAAAATCTTCTACAGACCTTAAGCATGGATCATTAGGTTGGAGAGATAAGGCCCACCCCTTTGGTTCATTGCACAAAAGTGACATAATAAAACCAATGCGCTGTGATTCATTCCCAGAGGATCTTGGTCTCAAATGAAAATATAACAAACAAGCAGTTTTAAAGGAAAAAAAATCTTGCTGTTTACCATAAAAAACATCAGGCAGTCCTACCTTGGGTTCCACAAAATGCGCTCCATAACAGCTACTCACGTGTTGCTGTAGCTCGGCCACCTCCAGAGACAATCCCTGCAAGCGTTGAGCCAAATCCTGGATGGAAACTGACGCGCCCCCTAGGCCGTGGGGTACTCGGTAGCAGGGCCGGTCGTTGGGGCTGGGGATGTCACAGTAGAAGTGACCCGCTCCGTGACCCAGGGCAGTCAATGAAAAGGGGAATGATTTAATAAAGGGGATTTAAAGTTCTTTTAATGTTCGTGACGCCACCTGTGGTATGCGGCTAAAGGGAGCCGCCGCTGTGGAGCAGGTCCTCTGGAGCTGTTGTTAATGGAGCAGAGTTGGTTTAGCTCTCTTCAGGTAGAGCTTAGCTCCAGGGCAGTGTAGATGTTGTATGAGGTAGATGTTCCTGTGCAGTATGGTGCAGGGAGATGATGGCGCAGCAATAATTCACAGAGACAGTGGGGTGCAGTCTTCAGGGTTTACTCACAGTTGTGAAGTTCCTCAGGTTACACTTTGCGGATTATAATTGCCCACATCGTCCTGTGCTTACTCAGGGAGGGGTTCAGCAAACCCTCAGGTACCTCCGAAGTACGTAAAGGGACCCCCTTCTGTGTGTTCCTTCTGGCCGTCTCCCTGCACCTCACACCCAGTGTCCCAAGCCAGTGACCGCGGACCTTGTCGGGCGACGTTTTCTCTGTCCCCTGGGTCCTCTATGGCCACCTTTTTGGTGAGTTAGATGTGACTGTTGGCTGCAGCAGCTGAAATGCTGCACCCTCCGGTTACCTAGTTGAACGTTGCAGTTCTCACTAGTTAGGGGCCGGTCCCCTCTGCGGCCTGATCCCTGCTCGTCCTGGTAGATTCGGGCGTACGGGTGGCCTCCAGCACTTCCCGTACCCATAGGATCCCCTCTTTCCTTCTGGAGCCTTCCTTCCTGCTCCTCTCCTCTCTTCAGTCAGTCTCACCTCCTGGGCCTCTCTCACTAGGCCCCCTCCGCCTGAGCAGAGCTCCTGCAGAGCCCCTGTTCCCCTCACTGTCCTCCTCTGACTGGAACCCTTCTATATGGTTCCATCCCTTTTTATACACTTGCCGAAGTGCTCCCCTAAACTCCTTTCTCCACCCACACCCACTACACAGTTCACCCTCTCTTGGTTCCCCCCACTCCAGCCAAGGACAGGGCTCAGCAGAGGAGCAGCGCATCTTGCCCCTCCTGCTGGTCTGGAGTAGTGTAGTGTTGGATACTGGTGTTTGGGTCCTGGGCAGTACTCCATCCTTACCTGAGAGTGAGTTACCACACCTCTGAGTGAGATGCAGCACCTCTGTGGCGACTGAACCCACAGGGGCGCCACAGAAACCATACTGATCCCCGAATATCTTTCCTTTTAGTTTTTTGGGCTGGACTTACTGTTATGATCTGCAACAAGTACAAGGAAAGATAGGGGAAAGCTGTCCCTACAGTAAGACTAAGCTGAATCCCTACGATGTAGCGGGCTGCCTGTTCCTAGCGAACAGACCTGCCTTTGTCCTCGGCTAGTCTGAACGAAGACCTATAGCATAAGGAGAGGGGTCCCTAAAAGAACTAAGGACTGGGACAAAAATGGGACACCTCCTAAACAGATAACTTGTTGCAGAACACAAAAAGACAAACTGACAAAAAGGTACTAGAGGTCCCAGAAGGACCAAGCGAACTGACAGAGAAAGGCACCGAAGCACCTGGCTCGAGAAACAGTCAAACACTGAAGTCCAGCACAGCCAAAAGGGCGGAGCTGGAATATAAAGGCAGATGGTCACGTGATCGCAAAACACAAGATGGAAAAAAACAAACAGGAGGGTTCGAACACCAACTTTCTGCCATGAATGAGCGAAGACTGGCATCTGGGAGACCTGTAGGGACATAGATATGGCTGGTGAGGGAAATTCCTACCTGTTATTGGGTCATTTTGGAAGGAACCCAGTCCAGAGAGTATTCCACATTCACATGGAGGTAGAGACTTCCAAGCACCACAGTTTGCTGCTAGCACATGATCATCAGGAAAAAACTTTGAGACAAAATTCAATACTAACTAATCATACAAATATTTTATTAATCAACTAATTGTGGATGACAACACAGGTAACAGGCAAGGGGATACAAACAACAACAGAAAGGGGGCGCCACAGCAAGGATATAAAAGGGGGCTAATGTCCAGATTAGAACATGATCACAAATCCTGTAGTAACCATAACACAGTACAAAACTACTCCATGAATGATTCATAAAGTGCTAAATGCCTAACGTATCAAAAAAATATGTGTAAATGATTACGCAAAGTGCCTAGTGCAAAATACGTCAAAATTAGAGCATTAGCTTAGTGGTAATGATTAATTATAAGCTCATAACTCTGCAATGATACAATATGTCATCATGCTACACAAATAATAACCTGGCATATAGCTCTATAGGGTGAACTAGTTGATGATCAAAAAAATGCCAAACTATATATAATACATACTGTAGAATACTCACAGCCCAGGAATTGTGATTCCTGCTACACAATGGTGCCCACCCGAAGTGCGTTTCGGCTTTCAACCTTTGTCAGGGACCCCTATACTGTTTTAGCATATGCAGTGAGTGGCAGAGCTGCCAAAAATTTGGACGCATTCCAATACCCCTCTGAAAAGACATACAAGAGGGCCTCAATAACAAAAAGTTCCCATTATAAAGGAGCGGTTCTGGTATACAGTTATTGCATATGCAGTGACTGCAACGGCTGCCTAAATTTTGGAAATGCCCCAATACCAATTTAAAGACACATAGAGGAGGGCCTCCGTAACAACATGTTCCCATTATAAAGGAGCTGTTCTGCTATACAGTTATTGCGTATGCAGTGACTGCAATGGCTGCCTAAATGTGGGAAAAACCCCAATATCAATTTAAAGACACATAGAGAAGGGCCTCCATAACAACATGTTCCCATTATAAAGAAGCGATTTTGCTATACAGTTATTGCGTAATCAGTGACTACAATGTCTGCCTAAATTTTGGAAATACCCCTATACCAATTTGAAGACACATAGAGGGGGCCTCAGTAACAACATGTTCCCATTATAAAGAAGCGGGTCTCCTTTACTGTTCTTGCGTATGCAGTGACTGCAAGGGCTGTCAAAAATTTGGGCGCACTCCAATGCCCCTTGGAAGAGACGTAGAGGGGGGCCTCATGAAAAAAATGTTTGCATTATAAAAGAGCGGGTCTCCTATACTGCTCTTGTGTATGCAGTGACTGGGCGAGAAGCCCGAATCTTTAAATGGAAAAGTGAATAGCTCTTTGGCGTGTCTAAGTGTGGGATCAGTTGTGTCTGGGCGCTCGGCATGGTGGAAGGAAGGAGGATCGTCCAGACTACTAAATTCTTTATGTATAGTTTTTTGCATTTGTGACCACTAGCTACATTTTTCCTCCATGGACATATTGCTCTTTTTTGTTGTGCTGTCACAAACAGATAAGGGGTCCTCAGTAAGTTCTATCCCTTATAGAGCTGTTTTTTTATAAAATAGTTTGGAAACCCTTGCCTTTGTACATTGTGAACATGATAAGAAGGATTCAAGACCTTATTGTAGAAATTGGTGGTGATCCCATCAGTCTTACATTGATCCTATGACATGGTACTTTGCAAGAAAACCTCATTAAAGCTGTAAAATCATTTACAACCCTTGGCAAAAATTATGGAATCACTGGGCTCGGAGGATGTTCATTCAGTTGTTTAATGTTGTTGAAAAAAAGCAGATCACAGACATGGCACAAAACTAAAGTCATTTCAAATGGTAACTTTATGGCTTTTAGAAACACTAAAAGAAATCAAGATGAAAAATGTGATACTCAGTAAGGGTAATTTTTTTTCAGACCAAGCAGAGGGAAAAAATTATAGAATCACTCAATTCTGAGGAAAAATTATGGAATTATGAAAAACAAACACACAAAAGAACACTCCAATACATCACTAGTATTTTGTTGAACCACCTCTGGCTTTAATAACAGCTTGCAGTCTCTGAGGCATGGACTTAATGAGTAACAAACAGTACTCTTCATCAATCTGGCTCCAACTTTCTCTAATTGCTGTTGCCAGATCAGCTTTGCAGGTTGGAGCCTTGTCATGGACCATTTTCTTCAACTTCCACCAAACATTTTCAATTGGATTGAGATCCAGACTATTTAGAGGCCATGACATTGACCTTATGTGTCTTCTTTCAAGGAATGTTTTCACAGTTTTTGCTCTATGGCAGGATGCATTATCATCTTGAAAAATGATGTCATCATCTCCAAACATCCTTTCAATTGATGGGTAAGAAAACTGTCCAAAATATCAATGTAAACTTGGGCATTAATTGAAGATGTAATGACAGCCATCTCCCCAGTGCCTTTACCTGACATGCAGCCCCATATCATCAATGACTGTGGAAATTTGCATGTTCTCTTCATGCAGTCATCTTTATAAATCCAATGGAACGGCACCAAACAAAAGTTCCAGCATCATCACCTTGCCCAATGCAGATTCGCAATTCATCACTGAATATGACTTTCATCCAGTCATCCACAGTCCATGATTGCTTTTCCTTAGCCCATTGTAAACTTGTTTTTTTCTGTTTAGGTGTTAATGATGGCTTTTGTTTAGCTTTTCTGTATGTAAATCCCATTTCCTTTAGGCGGTTTCTTACAGTTCGGTCACAGACATTGACTCCAGTTTCCTCCCATTCGTTCCTCATTTGTTTTGTTGTGCATTTCCTGTTTTGGAGACATATTGCTTTAAGCTTCCGGTCTTGACACTTTGATGTCTTCCTTGGTCTACCAGTATGTTTGCCTTTAACAACCTTCCCATGTTGTTTGTATTTGGTCCAGATTTTAGCCACAGCTGACTGTGAACAACCAACATCTTTTGCAACATTGCGTGATGATTTACCTTCTTTTAAGAGTTTGATAATCCTCTCCTTTGTTTCAATTGACATCTCTCATGTTGGAGCCATGATTCATGTCAGTCCACTTGGTGCAACAGCTCTCCAAGGTGTGATCACTTCTTTTTAGTTGCAGACTAACGAGCAGATCTAATTTTATGCAGGTGTTGTTGTGACTCGCCTCAGCCCTCCCTGGGAGATGGGGGTTAATCGGAACCGGGTCAGATGTTAGAGGGGGGGTTGCAGTCGTGGCCCGGACCCGGCCCGTGCCCAGGGCCATCACATTAAAAGGTTGTATGGGCTTTCAGGGTTGAGTGGTATTTTTCCGACTACGCCACCTACGGTGTCCGGTGATGAGCATCATCGCTGCTTCAGTCCACTGAGGCCGGTGTTACTGGCAGCTAAGATGGAACGACTCCCCGCAGGCTGAGCGGGCCTCAGGGCAGTGTGAGGAGGAATGATGGGTGCAGTGCCGCGCAGGAAATAACAGACTGAAGCGGGGTGTGAAGGGTTTTTACTCACAGTCAGATGAACTTTAGCCGCAAAGCTTCCCTCTGCTCCTCGCGGCGTGCTGCGGCCACCAGGAAGGGGGTCCAGCACTTTCCAGGTTGATCAGGAGCACCTATAGAGACCCCTCTGGTGTGTGTGTTCCTCTCCTTGATGGGTTCTCCCACTAAGTCTTCACTGACCGTATGTGTGGTTAGAACTAGGTGTAAGGCCGGGTCCCTCTGGATAAAGCGCAGGTAGAGAGGTACAGGTGGCGTATGCTGCTCCGTCTGTATCCCTCCTGGGATCCACTAGGCCTCTGGGCTTTTCTGACAGAGACGTGAAGTAACAAAGTCAGATATCGGGGACCGGTCACCCCTCTTGCAGCAGGAGTCCCTCTGACTAGGCTAGAATAAAGAGTACAGGTGGCGTATGCCGCTCCATCTGTATCCCCCTGGGATTCTTTTGCCTGTGGAGCTTGTCTCCTCTGCTCCCCTCCAGGCCTTCTTAGGTAGGGACCTTGACCGGGTAGAGACAGCGGTTAACTCTAACCCTCTCCTCGTCTCAAGGCCAGAGAACGAGGACCGTGTATCTTCAATCAGCTGCGGGTTCTACCAGAAAGCCACATTCAGTGATGAAGACCACAATCAAAGACCTTGAACCTAAGAAGGCCGTTGATTAAATATGAATGAATATGTGTAACCTAAAAATGTGTCCTCCACCCTCACCCACTACATGGTTCCCCCTATCTTTGGTTCCCCCCATCTCCTCTATCCCGGGCCGGGGCAGCACCCTGGTGCATATAGGCCCCCTACAGGACAGGAGTGGTGTAGTGTTGAATGGTGAAGTGGTGTCCCGAGAGATGCTCCATCCTTACCTGGAAGAGGAGATACCACACCTCAAACTGAGGTGCAGTACCCCTGTGGCGACTGAACCCTCAGGGGCGCCACAGTTGCGCTCGCGCCCGGACTGACTGGAGTGAGCGTGATTAGTGATCCCACTGTACCATGAACCGAGGAGTGCCTGGAGGGGCGTAACTAAGTATCAACCCGCTCCGACCAAGGTCGCACGGCGGCTAGTCGACTCCGTGGCCCAAGGAGGAACCGAGCAGAGGGACCAGGTGCGACTCCAGGTCAGACCCCGGTCACAGTTGTTGACCCACACCGGGGAATGCAGGAACAGGCAGGTTAGACTGGCATACAGGCAGGTGGGCATTGGCAAGTACGGCTGGTATGCAGACAGGTGGGTACTGGCAAGTACGGCTGGTATGCAGACAGGTGGGCACTGGCAAGCATGGCTGGTATGCAGGCAGGGAGATACTGGCAAGCACGGCCTGGAGTGCAGACAAGGAGGTACTAGCAGGTTTGAGCGCAGGCTGGATAGGGTCCAGTACAGACTGGGAGACATGTATAGAGCCAAAGATGCGGTAGACAAGCAGAGTAAAGCGAAAGCGCTGGAGCGGGGGACAAGGCAGAGCAGAGAGGAACTGCTGGTGCGGTGAGCAAGCAGAGCGGAGCGAAAACCGCAGGTGCGGTGGGCAAGGCAGAGCAGAGCGGAACCGCCGGAGCGGTGGACAAGGCAGAGCAGAGAGAAACCGCAGGTGCAGTGGACAAGGCAGAGCAGAACGGAACCGCCGGAGTGGTGGGCGAGGCAGAGCAGAGAGAAGCTTCCGGAGCGGTGGGCAAGTCAGAGCAGAGAGAAACCGCTGGTGCGGTGAGCAAAGCAGAGCAGAGAGAAGCCGCCAGAGTGGTGGGCAAGTCAGAGCAGAGAGAAGCCGCCGGAGCGGTGGGTAAGGCAGAGCAGAGAGAAGCCGCCGGAGCGGTGGGCAAGTCAGAGCAGAGAGAAACCGCCGGAGCAATAAGCAAGGCAGAGCAGAGAGAAGCCGCCGGAGCGGTGGGCAAGGCAGAGCAGAGAGAAGCCGCCGGAGCGGTGGGTAAGTCAGAGCAGAGAGAAACCGCTTATGCGGTGAGCAAGGCAGAGCAGAGAGAAGCCGCCGGAGCGGTGGGCAAGTCAGAGCAGAGAGAAGCCGCCGGAGCAGTGGGCAAGTCAGAGCAGAGAGAAACCGCCGGAGC
This sequence comes from Phyllobates terribilis, assembly GCF_046119375.1. Taxonomy (NCBI): domain Eukaryota; kingdom Metazoa; phylum Chordata; class Amphibia; order Anura; family Dendrobatidae; genus Phyllobates; species Phyllobates terribilis. The sequence goes on along the minus strand of NW_027362772.1, from coordinate 38,919,216 downwards.
GGTGGGTAAGGCAGAGCAGAGGGAAACCGCCGGAGCGGTGGGCAAGTTAGAGCAGAGAGAAACCGACGGAGTGGTGGGCAAGACAGAGCGGAGCGAAACCACAGGTGCGCTAGACAAGGCAGAGAGGATAGGGCTCTGTTCACATGGAACAGACTGGAAAATACAGGAAGATACGGAGGAAGGGAAAAGGGACAAGCAGAACCAGATACACACAAGGTACTTCCTATGAAGTAGCGAGTGGACACAAAACTCACAAACAGAAGTACAGAGACAACGATTTGGAGTTAGGTGAAGGTTCAGATACTGCAGGAAAAGGGAAGGTACGGACATAGAGACAAACAGGTAACAGGCTAAGATACAGTTCAGACAGGAACTGCTACTGCAATGAGATACAAGAACGAGCCTGGGTATACAGCCCCCAGAGAGGCGGGACAGACAAGAAGTCACAGATAACAGGTCTGGGTATGCAGCCCCCAGAGATGGCGGAAACAGACAAGAAGCAGAACTGGACCTGGCAACTTCAGAGTCAAGGAGCACACTGAATGTTAGTCTTGCTAAGGCACCTCCTACTGGGTAGAGGGGGTTTAAATATCCAGTGACTGACAGCAATAGTCTGGAGACGCATTAGGGGTGCGCCCACAGCAGCTTTAAGAATCAGGAAGTAACCGGGCCGCCGCCCTAAGCAGTCAGTCAAGAGACATGCACACAGCATGAACTGGAGCACGGTTTGCAGGCTGGACTGACAGGTAAGATTGCGGTCTTGCATAGTGGGAGGTGGTGCACTATGCAAGCACGCCACCAGGGATGTTACAGGTGTTAGTTTTGGAAATGAAAATTTACAGAGTGATTCCATATTTTTTTCCTCAGAATTGAGTGATTCCATAATTTTTTCCCTCTGCTTGGTCTGAAAAAAATTACCCTTACTGAGTACCACATTTTTTATCTTGATTTCTTTTAGTGTTTCTAAAAGCCATAAAGTTGCCATTTGAAATGACTTTCGTTTTGTGCCATGTCTGTAATCTGCTTTTTTTCAACAACATTAAACAACTGAATGAACATCCTCCGAGCCCAGTGATTCCATAATTTTTGCCAGGAATTATACTCTGGTGAACACTACCTGAAAATATGTAACTGAAAAATAATGGTCATGTGTTTTTTCTTCATTTTTTGATCACTAGATGGCATCAAACTTATAACATAGCCATCCTTCATGTGTGTAGCTTGGCACAGATGTCTGATAAAAGGTCTAAGTAGATTAGGTGTAACCATCTTACAAAGCTGTGTTTGCTTATGGAGGAAACTCTGTGTAGGTTGGTGACATAAGCCCCCGTCTCACATAGCGAGATCGCTAGCGAGATCGCTGTGGAGTCAAGGTTTTGGTGACGCAACAGCGACCTCACCAGCGATGTCGCTATGTGTGACACTTTGCAGCGATCCGGCCCCTGCTGTGAGGTCGCTGATCGCTGCAGAATGTCCTGGACCTTTTTTTTGTCATTGCCCTCCCGCTGGTCAGCACACATCGCTGTGTGTGACCAGCGGAAGCAGCGATCAGGCTGGTAACCATGATAAATATCGGGTTACTAGCCTGCTAAAGTGAGTGGTAACCTCCCGCTCACTGTAGCAGAGTGGTAACCATGATAAACAGCGGGTTACTAAGTGCGCGTGTGCCCCTAGTAACCCGATGTTTACCATGGTTACCAGCCTGCTCCTGCTTCAGCAGGCTGGTAACCAGGAGCAGAACATCGTGGAAAGATTTTTTCCATGATGTCGCTGCTCCCCTGATCGCTGGTGAGCCTGCCTGTTTGACAGCTCACCAGTGACCACATAGCGACGCAGCAACGATCCCTGACAGGTCGTATCGTTATCGGGATCGCTGCAGCGTCGCTAAGTGTGACGGGGCCTTAAGTTAATCATGCATGCTTTATCAGGGGAACATGGAAATTCATGCATGTCACTGCGTTAAGGAAAGTTGATGACACTTGGTATGATCAGTCCTTGGAGGCTTGAAAAGCTATTTAGCTGGAATCCAGAACGATCAACCCACGGCTTAAGTTTCTTCTACTTCTTAAATTTTAGTAAAAGGCTGCTGCATGGGAAAATGGAGGATTAAATCTGTCTAGAAGTAGAAGAGTGAGAAGAAAAATGGCTAAGCACCATATAAAAATCAGCATAATGCGATGCTATATTCATCTTTACTTTCTCCGCAGCTGTTGACTGTTAGGAGCAACACATTTGTTGAGTTTGGATGCCCAAAACGTTGTAGTTGGGTTACAATTAAATTTCACTCATATTGTGAAGCCTTATGCAAATTTAAGGAAAGGCAGTGCAAGCCACAAGCTTTAAATTCTGTACTTTCACAATAAAACCATAGTAAAGCATTTCCATGCTACCCACATCCCCTTCTACAAGTCAACTCTTGGTGCACATACTAGTCTAATATGTCCAGGATCATTTCCTATTCTTATGTGCTGTAGCTTGTTATCCACTGGTTTTGAATTCATCACTATGTTTCCAACTTGCATTGCGCCTACTATTGTCCAATTGCTTGCCTGCACTGGACTAAAAGCCCATCTGTCTATTATGCCTGGGTGAAGTTTGGAACCATAGCCAAAGCAGAAAACTAAAAACCTGACCTCCAGTTCCTGTAGAAAGACAAAGACCCTCCCCTACTTTCTGTAGAGAGATAAAGACCAACACCGATTTCCTTTAGAGAGATAAAGACCTGCTCCAACTTCCTGTAGAAAATTAAAGACTTGCCCTTATTTCATTTAGAGGGACAACGACCTGCCCCTACTTCCTGGAGAGAAATTAAGACCTATTTCCTGTACTGCGATAAAGACCTGCCCTTACTTCCTGTAGTGAGATAAAGATCCACCCCTACTTCCTGTAGAAAGATAAGGACCCACCCCTATTTTCATTAGAGAGATAAAGACCTGGCCCTATTTTCAGTAGAGATAAAGACCCGCCTCTACTTCATGTAGAGAGATAAAGACCCGCTCCTATTTCCTGTAGAGAGATAAAGACCCATCCCTATTTCCTGTAGAGCGATAAAGACCATCCCTATTTCCATTAGCAAGATAAAGACCTGGCTCTTTTTTCTGTAGAGATAAAGACCCATCCCTATTTCTAGTAGAGAGATAAAGACCCACCCCTATTTCCTGTAGAGCGATAAAGACATACCCCTACTTCCTGTAGAGATATAAAAACCTGCCCTTTTTTCCTACAAAGTGGAAAGACCTGCCATTACTTACTGTAGAGATATAAAGACCTGCCCCTACTTGTTATAGAGAGATAAAGACCCACCCTACATCCTGAAGAGAGATAAAGACCCGCCCCTATTTTGGGTAGAGAGATAAAGACCTGCCCTTATTTCCAGTAGAGAGATAAAGACCTGCCCCTATTTCCTGTAGAAATATAAAGACCTGCCCCTACTTCTTATAGAGATAAAGACCTACCCTTACTTCCTATAGAGAGATACAGACCCGTCTCCATTTCCTGTAGAGAGATAAAGGCCCACCACTACTTCCTGTAGAGAAACAAAGAACCACCACTACTTCCTGTAGAGAGATAAAGATCCACTCCGACTTCCTGTAGAGAGCCAACAACCTATCCTTACTTCCTATAGAGAGATAAAGACCTGCCTATTTCCTGTAGAGAGATAAAGACCCACCCATACTTCCTGTAGAGAGATAAAGAGATGCTCCTACTTCCTGTAGAGAGATAAAGACCCACTTCTATTTCCTGTAGAGAGATAAAGACCCACCCCTTCTTGTAGAGAGATAAAGACCCACCCATAATTCCTGTAGAGAGATAAAGAGATGCTCCTACTTCCGGCAGAGAGATAAAGACCCACTTCTATTTCCTGTAGAATTATAAAGACCCGCCTCTACTTCCTATAGAGTACCAAAGACTCGCCTCTACTTCCTGTAGAGAGTTAAAGACCCTCCCCCACTTTCTATAGAGACAAAGTCCCAGCCCTACTTCCTATTGAGTTAAAGACCCGCCCCTACTTCCTGTAGAGACAAACACCCACACTACTTCCTATGGAGTTAAAGACCTGCCCCTACTTCCTGTAGAGACAAACACCCACCGTACTTCCTATGGAGTTAAAGACCTGTCCCTACTTCCTGTAGAGACAAACACTCACCCTACTTCCTATGGAGTTAAAGACCTGCCCCTACTTCCTGTAGAGACCAACTCCCACCCTACTTGTTATGGAGTTAAAGAACTGCCCCTACCTCCTGTAGAGACAAAAACACACACCGTACTTCCTATGGAGTTAAAGACCGGCCCCTACTTCCTGTAGAGACAAACACCCACCCTACTTCCTATGGAGTTTCAGACCCACCCCTACTTCCTGTAGAGAGCAAAAGACCAGCCCCCACTTCCTGTAATCCATCTCATTTCTTTGTCTCTGCTGCTAGAGAGCTAGAGATGAATTACATTTGATAATAGGCAATGGACAATAGTTTGGACAGAAGAGAGATAGAGACATTTTGGAGTGATTTTTTGAAGATCAGGCTACATATTATGTTATATAAAGGGATTTATAGATTGTTTCTTTGTCATACATTACGGTATACAGTGGGGATGGAAAGTATTCAGACAACCTTTAAATTTTTCACTCTTTGTTTCATTGCAGCCATTTGGTAAATTCTAAAAAGTTATTTTTTTTTCTCATTAAAGTACACTCTGCACCCCATCTTGACTGAAAAAACATAAGTGTAGAAATTTTTGCGAATTTATTAAAAAAGAAAAACTGAAATATCACATGGTCATAAGTATTCAGACCCTTTGCTCAGTATTGAGTAGAAGCACCCTTTTGAGCTAGTACAGCCATGAGTCTTCTTGGGAATGATGTAACAAGTTTTTCACACCTGGATTTGGGGATCCTCTGCCATTCTTCCTTGTAGATCCTCTCCAGTTCCGTCAGGTTGGATGTTGAACGTTGGTGGACAGCCATCTTCAGGTCTCTCCAGAGATGCTCAATTGGGTTTAGGTCAGGACTCTGGCTGGGACAGTCAAGAATGGTCACAGTGTTGAATACTTTCCGTACCCACTGTATATCAAAGAAGATCAGAAAGAGTGGTGGATGTACAAACATAAGAAATTTACTTACCTAAATCCAGAAAAAAGATCAAAAGGCTAGCCACTGTGTAATGCCATTGTAGCAAACCCTCAGCTGTTAGAAACGGTAGATGTCATGGATTCTCAGTTTATTGATACAAACAAGAATATAGCAGCAAAGCAACAAAAAAGTAGATCCAGTAAAGAAGAAGATTCTGTTGAACTTCTCAATTTCATTACATAAAAATATTCATATCCAACAGAAGCCCTGAGATATTAATGATAGTTCTAAAAATGTTATGTTTTGTAATCAAAATCTACAACTGTGCTGGATCTTATTTCTTCATTGCTGCTGCTATTAAAGGGAATCTGTCTGCAAGATTTTACCCCCAACACTATTTGTATGTGCATGTAGTTCTTTACAGTCCAGCATTATTTTTTTATGGCCACTACATTTCTCCATTACTGGGAAATCAGCCATTGAATGAAATTTGCAAATAAGGCTGAAGTGCTTTCGGATCTGGAAGCTCTCCCCAAGCCTTTGTCACTCCAGCTCTATTTCCTGCGCAGTGCGACAGGACAGTCCTGGCAAGATCAGGCTCATTGGCAAGGAAGCAATACATTTGGATTCATGCATGGTGTGGATTCATCTTGGGGAAAGGGATTGGTGGTATAACATTTCTTAACCACAAGGGCTTGGCTTTGATGCTCTTTAAAGGGGTTATCCAGGACTTTAAGGCTATCTTCACACATCTTGGGTTTTCAGCTTTTTTTGATGCAAATTTGCAGCTACGTTTTACAGTACCAGCAAAGTCTAAGAGATTCCAGAAATCTCATGCACACAGCTTGTTTTTTTTAATCAGAATTTTGTGTTTTGCATGCTTTTTTGCAAAATAGAGCGTGTCACTTCTTTCAGCGTTTTTTCAGCGTTTTTCACCCATTGGAAGTAATGGGTAGTGAAAAAACTCCTAGTGTGAACATAGCTATCAGGTTTTGCTGCGCTTTTAGTGAAAATAAGCAAGAACAACAGTATGTGAAACACATTTATTTTTGTGATTTTACCATCTTGTCTTGGCCGCTGAGATGGTAGTTTGTATTAGGAGAGTTTAATTAAATTAGTGATGTGTACAGTCTAAACATTGGCTGCGCTACGTGTGAGATTGAACAATGCCTGAGCAACTGAATGACAGACCATAGTGTTAAAGTAAATAGTGTCATACAAACTCAATGCACTCCCAGTGTCTTAGGTAATCTTTTCCTGAATAATTCACCTCCCCCACTGTTACATTTGAAATTCTGGTTTATATGGTTTCACATATGTCTTGCATTGGTGACCTGTGTTCATGCTTCTGTGGCGGAAGCAAAGCTGAACTTTGGGATCCTCATAAACACACCAAAAATGCACCAAAATCTTTGTTTTTTATGCAGCTTATTTCTTGCCAAGAGATCAGGTTTTGCTGCAGAAAAAAAACGCTGAAAAAACGCAATGTATGAACATAGCCTTATAATTTTTGTTGTATTGAGCGCAGAACTAACAGGCAGGTCATTGCTACCTACCTGCCTGTTAGTTCCTGGCATTGATCTCCGCCAGCTCAGAAAGGTCACAGTTTGCTCCTGCTGGTGACTCTGCAGCTTCCGTTGATGTGATGTCGATATAGCGGTGATTTCTATTTCGCTCTTCTCTATTGAGGGGACATCACTGTCGATGTCATGTTGACTGACAACCAGCTCCCCGCTGCCTGACTGTGGGGAGCTGGCTGTAAATCAGCATGACATCTACAGTGACACCCGGAAGAGAAGGTGCTGCACTGTTGATGAGAAGAACCTCCTATTTCCGTATACAAGATTTCTCTCGTGCTGCACCAGTTTTCTTGAATTCACTACCCTGAAAGATCTGACTGACACTTAGCTCCCATATTTTTAAGCAGACTTTAAAAACAAATCTCTTTAGACAAACCTATCACGGTACAAACTAATCTAACTCTTCCCTGTTCCCTCTTTCTAAATTTTCCTCAAAATCTGTCCACATCTGTCCACATCCTCCATGCACCCAATGGCATTTGGTAACTGTAGTTAGACTGATACTGGCTGATGACCAGATCATGCAGATTATTTGAATTGTCCTATATAATATAATGATGGCTGGACCATACATGACAAGCACATTTTTAATATTGTGCCCCCATCCTATATCCTTATAGATTGTAGCTTGCAAGCAGGACCCTCAATCCTTCTGTAACTGGTGAACTATGTGTTATTTTGTAATGTCTTTATTACTTGCACTTGCCCCCGCTTAATTGTAAAGTGCTGCGTAATATGTTAGCGTTATAGAAATAAAATGATTAGAAAATTATTATTTGCGGACTATCCCATCTGCTGTGTATGGGGGCCTCACAATATTTCTCTAATATCAGGTAATGTAAGGGTTAGTCAGTGTGAAGTCACACACCCAATCCCTTTATTCCCCAGGTAGATAAGCCGCTACCTTAGGTGTCCTCCAAACATTAGATAGAAGTTGGCCAAAGTTGCTGATTGTGGTGGGATTGGCCATCCATCTGATGTATATGGGGATCTCATGACTCATTGTGCTGGGGAAGAGACAGATCGGGAAAATGGAATTGCAATGTCCGATCCTTTTTGTTTTCTGGGGGCGCCAGAGTTATCCGACATCTGCTTTATCAGCTGACCCTTTGAAAACGCATAAACGCGTGACCAAGCCAATCATTCATGTCTATGGGGGAGTCAGGAGAGCGCTGTGTGACAAACTAATGTTCAACTGACAGCTATCTCATGTGTATTGTAGGAATTCACTCTCTCAGGTAGGCGTTAGGCAGCATTCACACAGGCAATGCTGTTTGATCCAAACAGGTGCGGTTTTATTTCTCTCAAGAGATTCAAAAAGCAAAAACTTCCTCTTTGCGGCACAAAGGTATAAGAGGAAATAAACAGCTCATTTAGAAGGGCATATATATGTCAATATAGACTCACCTGAACAGATTACTGTCCTTTCTTCTGGAGCAAACTTTACTCAAATAAGAGGTATGATTCTACCATGTCTGGGTCTCATCTTCAGCCTGAGATCCAGCAGCTTCCAGTTCCAAACAGAATTATTTAACCCCATGCTCAGTTCACACTAAGCAGGTTGTAGCTTCCACACATTTCTCTGCAGCTTCAACACACAGACTGCTCAGCTTTCCTAGCTGATCCCTGCAGTCTCCATTCAGAGAGAGACCCTAGCATGTCTCTCTCCCAGCTACAGCTACATTTTGGCTGATAACTCACCAGCAGAACACTCAATTCTGCGCAACATGCAGCAGACTGGCACACTTAGTGACCACAGGCCCTGGTTCTTAGTCAAAGCTAGTCAGGTGCATCTAAGCAAGATCTGCAGTGCTAGGATTTTACCCAGTCCTACCTGGCTCTGCTACAGTATGTTCAGCTTTATTCCACATTCCCCATGGAAAACACGTGTATGGGTATCTTTATTTACATAGGACTGCACGATGTATTGAGGAATCAATTATAATTGCAATTCATGAGTACAGTCAATGTGATTATAGTATGAAGTACATGAGTTGGAGTTATTTGCATCTTCTGCGATATTATCCTTGACCAAAAGTCAATTCCTCTTTTGTTATCAATGATGCCAAATCAGAGTTTCACTGCACAAAAAGAGGAACAAAGATTAAAGGGACTAAGCTGGCTTCAAATATCAGCCGTGAGTTTATTTGGATTGTATTAATCTGATCAACAATGATCGCTAGGTATGAAACGATAGTACTATAGTGTGGGCTTATAGTTACAGGGACTTTGTTATTATAAAGTACCTATCACCAATGTGGGGCTGCCCATTTTCTTCTCTTAAGGGTTTGCATCCCCAGATTGATAATTTTTTTCCAAATATCATGTATTAACAAAAGCACTCAAAAGCGTCACTAATGCCACCGAAAAGGGCCCAACTTTCTATCCAAACTTTTTAACAAAAGTTTGGCCAGAACTTCTCAGTTGTGGGATCATGGCAACCAAAGGGGTAACCCACAACCCAGCGATGCTGCTCTCATAGTAAAGGCATGAAATCTTGAAAGATCTTGCTCTTCCACTGTGTATACAGACAAAGAAGGTCATGGAATCCCAAATTTTCTGAACAAACTTTTTCCCTATTTGACCCCGAGTAAGACCATCCACTGAACTCATAAACCCATAGTCATCAGGGATTTACATGGATGAATTCCAGGTTTAAACTAAGTCTTTTCAAGATGAGAACAGATACAACTGCTGATAAGTGACTTAATGGAGCCAAATAAGACACCAAGAGAATACAAATAAAAATTCACAGAAACAACAATTAATTCACATAGACCCAATGATATGGATAGTGAATCTAAAGGGTAGTACTCATTAGATATAGGTAATGAGTCGATGTTGAGAGGGGGCGCCATGTCACTTTCTTGGGTGCCAACTAGTGATGAGTGAGCATGCTCGTTACTCGAGATTTTCGAGCATGCTGGGGTGTTTCCCTAGTATCTTCAGCGTGCTCGGGTGTTATGTTTTAGTTGCGTTGTGTGCATGATTTTCGACTGTTTGACAGCTTTAATACATGATGAGGAATGCCTGTTTCTTAGGCACTCCTCACATGTGTTAAAGCTGTCAAACAGTTGCAAATCATGCACACAGCGCGACTAAAACATAACACCCGAGCACGCTGAAGATACTCAGTAAGCACCCGAGCATGCTCGCCAAAAGGGTTAACAGAACATACTTGCTCATCACTAGTGCCAACCTCTGTGGCAAGGCAGGAACATTATTAGGCTTTTGAATAGGGTGAGGTTCTTAGCCACTGTCAAATATGGCGCACTTTTCTTGATATATACTTAGTTATTACCTGCACCTAATAAGTAATACCCTTTAGATTCACTATCCATATCATTGGGTCTAAGTGAATTAATTGTTGTTTCTGTGTATTTTTGTTTGTATTCTCTTGGTGTCTTATTTGGCTCTATTAAGTCACTTATATTATTGTTGTTCATGGTGGTGTTTCTCTATTGCAGGGTGTATCAGGGTCAGGGATGGCAAGCCGACGTTGAACGGGGGCGCTATATCGCTTTTTAGGGTGTCAACTTCCGCGGCAAGGTACGGAAACTGTTAGACTGTAACCAGGGTCAGTATCCCTTTTCCTCATATATATGACCCCTCCTTGCTTCCTCATCTACAAACCCCCTTTTTAAATATTTAATAGTAATCTTTGTTGTATATAGTACGTGGATCTTTTTTAGTGTTGTTGTTTTTTTTTGTGGTCTGGACATGTGGAGGAGAAGACACTGAGGCTGAGGTGACAGGCCGCAGCAAGAAGCTTGACCCAGCTTGGAAGCAGAACCCAAGCGGTGCCAGGCAAGACCTGGAACCCAGACTACACTAGTCAAGGCCCAAATACCAGACATGCACCGGTCAAGATTGGAGCCCAGACGATGCCAGTCAAGATAAGAGGCCCAGCCCTCATCCCACTAGGCCCGAGGGACATCCTCCATCTGTCAAGCACCGAAGATCTGTGAGGAGACTGCACCCAGGAGCGGATGCATGCAGTGGTGTACGGGAGGTGCGAGTGAGCCAGGCCATTGCTTCCAGCACTTATGTATGGTACAGGGATTGGCCTAGGCTAGGACAATAGACAGGGTGGGGGCTTCTTGAAGTGAAGGAGGCCCAACGAGCCTTGTTAGACTTTGTCAGATGGACTTGCGGCCTAGCGGGAAGAACCGGAGTCCCTCGCTAAGGTTTGTGCTAGAGGAAGAGGTAGTACTGTGACTTTCGTGATACTAGAAGTACAAGCCCTGTTAGTAGGTCATAAGAATATTTAACAGGAAACTACTGAAATAGAGTGAACTTTAAGAGTCATTATATACCCTGTATTATATATTTCATCTGTGATTACTGTGTTTCACATTGTTTAACCATTGCTATATCTACTGCAGTTTCTCGCTACATTAGGGAAATAAACAGTTTTATTGGTTATTTCCGCCTTGTCTTTGTCTGTGTTTTGCATCCGGTCACCTGCTTACATATACATGAAGAAAGCCTGTGAGTCCTGCTTCCCGCCCACTTGTGGAGGAAGCCTGTGAGTCATATTTCCCTGACTACTCATGAAGAAAACTTGTGAGTCCTGCTTCCCGCCCACTTGTGGATAAAACCTGTAAGTCCTATTTCCCCTCCCACTTGTGGAGGAAGCCTGTGAGTCCTATTTCCCTGCCTACTCATGAAGAAGACCTGTGAGTCCTGCTTCCCACCCATGTGTGGAGAAAGCCTGTAATTCCTATTTCTCCTTCCACTCATGGAGAAAGCCTGTGAGTCCTATTTTCCCATCCACTCATGGAGAAAGCCTGTGAGTCCAGCCTCACCTGAGGAAGTTATAACCATTCTCTTTAAGTAGACCGGGGAAGCAGAACTCTTGTTTTCTTCGTGAGTGGGCAGTCATTTTTGACTCACAGGCTTAGTCTAAGAGCCCTGACAGCTTTATATTTGGAAATACTGAATAGAATCCAAGAAAACCACAGATTCCAGAGATCAGCCTCTCCCTCCATCATACATCCCTTCAGATAAGGAAACATGGAAGACTGGACAGATCCCCCTTAGGTATCAGTTAAATTGATTATAAAAAGTTGTCAAACGTAGTGCAAATTAATAAGTGACAGATTTTGTATCAAGCTTCCCACAGTAACTCTTGAGACATTGTTTGAAAGTTTCAGCATTTAATTTCCTTCCTCTATAACTTCCTTCTTATTCAATATTGCTAGTTTTATTTCTTGGAGCTTTCGCTGCTTGATTAATATATGATTTCCTATATTATCTGATTTACTCTTTTTTCACAATGTAAATTGATGACTACATCTTGTTAATTCCTCTAGATATTCCTCTACATGGTTACTTTCCAATGTGTGGACTGTCTAAGCGCTGTGGTACCTTTCACATGGTGGGCAGCTGTACGTTTAGCCTTTTCATGATGGAAAGATTTACCTGTACCCTCCACATGATGGGCATCTGTACCTGTACCCTCCACATGATGGACAGCTCTACCCGTAGCCTTTACATGATGGACAGCTCTACCCATAGCCTTCACATGATGGACAGCTCTACCCGTAACCTTCACATGATGGACAGCTCTACCTGAACCCTTCACATGATGGACAGCTCTACCCGTAGCCTTCACTTGATGGACAGCTCTACCCGTAGCCTTCACATAATGGACAGCTCTACCCGTATCCTTCACATGATGGACAGCCGTACCAGTAGCCTTCACGTGATGGACAGCTCTACCCGTAGCCTTCATATGATGGACAGCTCTACCCGTAGCCTTCACATGATGGACAGCTGTACCCGTAGCCTTCACATGATGGACAGCCGTACCTGTAGTCTTCACATGATGGACAGCTCTACCCATAACCTTCACATGATTGACATCTCTACCCGTAGCCTTCACTTGATGGACAGCTCTACCCGTAGCCTTCACATAATGGACAGCTCTACCCGTAACCTTCACATGATGGACAGCCGTACCAGTAGCCTTCACGTGATGGACAGCTCTACACGTAGCCTTCATATGATGGACAGCTCTACCCGTAGCCTTCACTTGATGGACAGCTCTACCCGTAGCCTTCACATAATGGACAGCTCTACCTGTAGCCTTCACATGATGAACAGCTCTACCCGTAGCCTTCACATGATGGACAGCTCTACCCGTATCCTTGACATGATGGACAGCTCTACCTGTAGCCTTCACATGATGGACAGCTCTACCTGTAGCCTTCACACGATGGACAGCTCTACCTGTAGCCTTCACATGATGGACAGCTGTACCTGTCTGTAGCCGTCACATGATGGGCATCTGTATTTATACCCTCTACATGATGGGCAGCTGTACCTGTACTCTGCACATGATGGGCACCTGTATCTGTACCCTCCATATGATGGACAGCTCTATCTGTACCCTCCACATGATGGGCACCTGTGTCTGTATCCTCTACATGATGGACCGCTCTACCTGTACCCTCCACATGATGGACCGCTCTACCTGTACCCTCCACATGATGGGCACCTGTATCTGTACTCTCCACATGATGGACAGCTCTACCTGTACCCTCCACATGATGGACACCTGTATCTGTGTCCTCTACATGATGAACAGCTCTACCTGTACCCTCCACATGATGGGCACCTGTATTTGTACCCTCCACATGATGGACAGCTCTATCTGTACCCTCCACATGATGGGCACCGGTATCTGTACCCTCTACATGATGGACAGCTCTACCTGTACCCTCCACATGATGGGCACCTGTATCTATAACCTCCTCATGATGGACAGCTCTACCTGTACCCTCCACATGATGGGCACCTGTATCTGTACCCTCCACATGATGGACAGCTCTACTTGTAGCATTCACATGATGGGCATCTGCACCTGTACCCTCTACATGATGGACAGCTCTACCTGTAGCCTTCACATGATGGACAGCTCTACCTGTAGCCTTCACACGATGGACAGCTCTACCTGTAGCCTTCACATGATGGACAGCTGTACCTGTCTGTAGCCGTCACATGATGGGCATCTGTATTTATACCCTCTACATGATGGGCAGCTGTACCTGTACTCTGCACATGATGGGCACCTGTATCTGTACCCTCCATATGATGGACAGCTCTATCTGTACCCTCCACATGATGGGCACCTGTGTCTGTATCCTCTACATGATGGACCGCTCTACCTGTACCCTCCACATGATGGGCACCTGTATCTGTACCCTCCACATGATGGACAGCTCTACCTGTACCCTCCACATGATGGACACCTGTATCTGTGTCCTCTACATGATGAACAGCTCTACCTGTACCCTCCACATGATGGGCACCTGTATTTGTACCCTCCACGTGATGGACAGCTCTATCTGTACCCTCCACATGATGGGCACCGGTATCTGTACCCTCTACATGATGGACAGCTCTACCTGTACCCTCCACATGATGGGCACCTGTATCTATAACCTCCTCATGATGGACAGCTCTACCTGTACCCTCCACATGATGGGCACCTGTATCTGTACCCTCCACATGATGGACAGCTCTACTTGTAGCATTCACATGATGGGCATCTGCACCTGTACCCTCTACATGATGGACAGCTCTACCTGTAGCCTTCACATGATGGACAGCTCTACCTGTAGCCTTCACACAATGGACAGCTCTACCTGTAGCCTTCACATGATGGACAGCTGTACCTGTCTGTAGCCGTCACATGATGGGCATCTGTATTTATACCCTCTACATGATGGGCAGCTGTACCTGTACTCTGCACATGATGGGCACCTGTATCTGTACCCTCCATATGATGGACAGCTCTATCTGTACCCTCCACATGATGGGCACCTGTGTCTGTATCCTCTACATGATGGACCGCTCTACCTGTACCCTCCACATGATGGGCACCTGTATCTGTACCCTCCACATGATGGACAGCTCTACCTGTACCCTCCACATGATGGACACCTGTATCTGTGTCCTCTACATGATGAACAGCTCTACCTGTACCCTCCACATGATGGGCACCTGTATTTGTACCCTCCACATGATGGACAGCTCTATCTGTACCCTCCACATGATGGGCACCGGTATCTGTACCCTCTACATGATGGACAGCTCTACCTGTACCCTCCACATGATGGGCACCTGTATCTATAACCTCCTCATGATGGACAGCTCTACCTGTACCCTCCACATGATGGGCACCTGTATCTGTACCCTCCACATGATGGACAGCTCTACTTGTAGCATTCACATGATGGGCATCTGCACCTGTACCCTCTACATGATGGACAGCTTTACATGTACCCTCCACATGATGGGCACCTGTATCTGTACCCTCCACATGATAGGCAGCTCTACCTGTAGCCTTCACATATTGGGCAGTTGGATCTGTAGCCCGCACATGGTATGCTGCTCTGTAAACATTGCCTGTAACTAAGTTGTCAGGCACTGTAGGTGTCTGTGTCTAGCACATTCTGGCCTCAAGGAGGAACTAGTGGTCAGAACGTGGGCATCTGTGGATGGCACTTTGAAAGAAAAGCTAGCAAGAATATTGAAATTGATGGCTGTAGTGGAAGCAACTGTGGCAGACATTGTAGTGTACGTTTGTAGATGCTCTCTATTAGGCATCTAGGATTGGTGGAATTTGTTAGCGCAAGACCTGTTTTAGGGCGATTAAAAAAAGTTCAGAGTCCAGACATGAGACTTTACTCCTACAAACAGCACTATAAATGATCTTTGCCTCCGGAGACCTGAAGTTGGAACTGTTGCAATTAGATTAGGTGAAAGCTGAAAATTTCCCCAATATGTTACTTGTCGTCATCTGACTTTCCTACATTGAGGAAGTAATACGTGATGAGAAGCGCTCATTGTTCAAAAGTTACTGTTGTCACTGTTACTAAGAAGTTGTGAATTGTTTGCCAAGTGTACAGTTGTGCTTAAAAGTTTACATACCCCGGAAGAATTTTTGCTTTCTTGGCCTTGTTTCAGAGAATATGAATGATAACAAAAAAACTTTTTCTCCACTCATGGTTATTGGTTGCGTGAAGCCATTTATTATCAAATTACTGTGTTTTCTCTTTTTAAATCTTAATGACAACCAAAAACATCTAAATGACCCTGATAACACAGTCGAAGTACATATATCCAGCAGCAACAGTCCTTAAGAAAGTTCCTCAAATCCAAACGACAGATCCCTCAACCGTAGCACGTGTATCTAGCCCAGGTGGCAACAGATCTCCAAACCCATAGGCTATCCATACATGGGCACCAGGAACTCAGCAATAGATCCTCGCCCCTCGACATCACTCCACCAACTCCCTCACTAAACATGTGGCTTATTGTCTTCCCTCCCTGGGATCAGCCCCCTGAATGTGCAGAAGTGTTCACACCCTCCCCCTTGGTTGGTGGAAGAATTTTCCTCAGGCCGAATTGTGTCACCCTGGCCTGGATGACGCAAATATAATAAAGCTGTGTCTGAGAGAAAGGGGGAGGTCCTCTAGTCAAGGATCATTAACATGCAGCACCTCCTATCCCAGACCAGTAGGGGGAGCAGGCTGCCCCTATAAAAGCTGGAGCTGGGGGCAGGGTTAGGGAGAACTGGACAACCTGTCTCTGGATTGAGAGGTGTCCCAGAGCAGGGACAGACAGTTGTGTTGCAGCCTAAGAGGCCGTGTGGCAGTAGGAGAGCCACGAGCCAAGCACAAAAGGCGAAGTGAGCCTGTCCTGGCAGATAAAGAAATGAATTTACCAGACTTTGGTGTCTGAGGCTGGGAGGATTCCAGGTCCTACAGCAGATAACCAGTCCGCAGGGGACTGTATGTTCCTTGGCCTAAGAAGCTCGGAGGCTCCGCCACAGCAGAAGGGACCAGCAAAGCCGTACCAGGCCGGGGGTAGAAAGGGACCCAAGTTGCAAGCCATACGGGCGAGAGGACACGGTGAGCTCGGGAACATGGGCTGTTACACTACAAGGCCTACACCCTCACCCTGACCAGGGTCAGCTTCCCACTTGTTCTCAGACATCCAGGCCCCCTCCTAGCCGGGCCTGTTTCTGGGTCATTTTACCTGTTCTAATAAAGACCCTGAACTGTTTAAGAGGCCTCCGTTTACTGGCTATCGCGGTCGGAATCATCCCCTCCATCATCCCTTATATATACTGCCCTGGGGCCATACTCCTCCCGTGGGGAGTTGAGCTATTCAGTGCTGCACATTTATATCAGTCCCAGTGGTCTGCACTGCAGCGGCGGTTAGCCCTGACCGCAATCCACGGGTGGCGTAGTCGGACATTACCTACAGCACATCATAGACTACCACTGGTCTGACCACCCTGAGCCACGGGACCGGGTCGCCACTACTACTCCCAGCATTGCCCTGAAGACCGGTCCCGAGTGCCCCACGGCCCAGGGGGCCTGTCAGCTTTGGCGTAGTCGGCAGGATTGTAACCAACCCGCCACAAACGGGTATTGCGTGCCTGAAAAAGACTGTACACGTACCTGAAGAAGAGTTTTCCCGCCATCCGGAGCCGTTTCCCGCCATTTTCAGCCGTCTCCCGCCATCTTCCGTCGGTTCCCGCCATCTTCAGCCGATTTTTCCCGCCATCGGACGCCATCTTCAGGACGCCGCGCGGGAAGAAGAGGGGCGTGGACGTCCAAACCGTGCGAGACCCGAAGCTCCGCCCCACGCATCGACGCTGCGCAAGGTCCTGGAAGGGAGAGAGAGCGACGCTGACGTCATCAGGACGCGACGCAAGGTCCTCGTCCGGAGCAGCACCAGCGGATCCGCGGCCTACAGAAGAGGATCGTCGGAAGGTAGGCCACGCTTAACTAGGGGGGAGGAAGATGACGGACGCGGATGGACCTTCTACCACCAGCGCCGCTGCAGCAGCGGTGATGCCATTTTCCCTGCCCTACATCCCTGGAGCGGCCTGGCTGCCTAAGTATTCAGGGGAGCCCCATGCCCTAACTGACTTTAAGGAAAGGCTGTACAGTTTGTTCCAAGTTTACCCCCTGACAGAGGAGCAGAAGATTAGCATACTGACAGGGCAGCTAACTGGCGCAGCCCAGCGGGAGGTAAAGTCATGGCCCACTGAGGAGAAAAGGACCGTAAAGGACATTCTGGCCCGGCTGCGGGGTACCTTTGATACACGTACCTCCGCTGAAATTAAAATGCGGTTCTACGGATGTAAGCAGCGGGCACAGGACAGCATCAGAGACTATGCCCTAAATTTGCAGGAAGCCTTGAGAGCCATCAAACAAGCTGACCCTGGCAGGATACGGATAAGCTACTAACAGAACAGTTCATAGAAGGTCTGCTGTCTAGCGCCCACAGGACCCAGCTGCGCCTCATGTTCTTTCAGAACCCTGACCTGACCTTTGCCCAATTCAAGGACAGGGCCATAAGGGTGCTCCATGAACCCGCAACAAGTGGCGCTATAAACCCCGGGCGCCCTGCTCTCACCTACCACCAGGAGGCGGCGCCCTCCTCTATGGACTCTGTGGGGGCTGATGCACAGGCCCTGAACCAAGCCCCGTCGAAATATCTGCACCACCAAATCCAGGGGCTGACCAGGAGCGTCGCGGCGTTGACCAGGACCGTCCAGGCGTTGCAAGTGGACCAGTCAAGACCCATCGAGTTGGCCTCAAGTCCAGAGGATGTCCCGTGGCGTCGACAGAGGAGGATCCCATCGTTCCGAGGGAGGCCCACAGACCGTTACGCAGAGGATGGACCGCCCATTTGCCGTCTATGCAACCATCCCGGACACATTTCCAGGTACTGTAACTTAAACGGGTCCAACCTGGGGCAGAGGGCCAACCCCCAGGCATAAGATCACCAGGCCCTTATAATTGGCGTGATAAGTATGTTGGGGGGCGCCCGGTTTTACCCGTGGTGCTGGATGGTATCCCCATAGATGGGGTTCAAAGAGATGACCATTAAGATTGGTAAAGTTGAACTGCCGGCACAGGGAGTGATTATTGTGGACATTGACCGTCATGAAAGTCACCCTAAAATAACTGTGGGTACTAACGTGATTGAAAATTGTCTTTCAGAGGTAATTTTAATTCTACAACAGGTGGCGGTGAATGCTAGTTCCAGCCAACAGAGAGTCCTCAACAATGAGATAAAAGCCCTGATGAGATGGCAGCAGGTAGAACTGTCTGGTGGTGAGATCGGTAGCGTAAGACTGAATGACCCATTCCCCATTTCCATGCCTCCCAAAAGTGAAATGATGATCTGGTGTCGGACTGCAATCGGGTTGAGAGGTAGAGACTACCAAGCCATGGTAAAACCCGTGTACTCAGACAGCAGGCCCACCATTTTGACAGCCCGGGGGACTGATGTCCGTCATGGGAGGGTGCCCATTCGCATTCTCAACATTGGGGAGAGGGAGGTACACTTACCCAGGTACGCTACACTTGCCAAACTGTTTGCTGTCGAACGCAAAGCTATCAGGGCCATGGAGCCTTTGCCTCCATCTCCACAGGCGGAGGGTAATGGCTCCCAGAAACAAAAGGAGGACTGGTGCCAGAAACTCCATGTTGGTGCTGACTCCACACCCCTGCACCAAAAACAAGGAGTCTACCGGGTGGTCCTGGAGTCCAGGAGTACGAGAGAATTTTTAGTAAGCACCCGCTAGACTTCGGCAGAGTAAAAGGGATAGAACACCATATCCCCACGGGCAGCCACCCACCAATAAAAGAGAGACACAGGCCTGTACCCTCTGCACATTATCAGAACGCCAAGGGCATGCTAAGAGAAATGAAAGAAGCTGGGGTCATTAGAGATAGCTGTAGCCCCTGGGCAGCCCTCCTGGTTCTGGTACAAAAAAAAGACGGCACCATGAGAATGTGCGTGGACTATAGACAAATCAACCGTATCACCCACAAAGACGCATATCCACTGCCTAGAATAGAGGAATCTTTAGCCGCACTAAAATCAGCTAACTTCTTTTCTACTTTGGACCTTACTAGCGGGTACTGGCAGGTTCCTGTGGCAGAGGCTGACAAGGAGAAGACCACCTTCACCACCCCGATGGGACTGAGCGAGTTCAACTGTATGCTCTTCGGGCTCTGCAGCGCACCAGGGACCTTCCAGAGGCTGATGGAATGCTGCCTAGGGCACCGAAACTTCGAGACGGTCCTCCTTTACCTGTACGACGTGATCGTCTATTCGAAGACTTACGAGGACCATCTAAAGCACCTGGCCGAGGTGTTCGAAGCCCTGGCAGCCTATGGCCTGAAGGTGAAACCATCAAAGTGTCACCTGTTGAAACCAAAGGTCCAGTACCTAGGGCACGTGGTAAGTGCGGAAGGAGTAGCCCCCGACCCTGACAAGGTCACAGCAATCAAGAGCTGGCCAAGCCCCTCGAACATCAAGGAAGTGAGGCAATTCCTCGGGTTGGTAGGCTACTACCGAAAGTACATCCCCGGGTTCACTAAGATGGCAGCTCCTATGCAGGACCTCCTGATAGGACAGTCTAAGTCCAGAAGCCAAAAACCACCCTTCAAGTGGGATAAACCGGAAGAGGAGTCCTTCCGCCAGTTGAAGATGGCCCTCACAGGGGATGAGATCCTGGCCTACCCTGATTATGGCCAGCCTTTTATTCTCCACACAGACGCCAGTAATGTGGGACTGGGAGCCGTACTGTCACAAAACCAACAGGGCAGAGAAAGGGTGATCGCGCACGCCAGCCGGAAGCTGAGGCCCACCGAGAGGAACCCGGAAAATTACAGCTCCTTCAAGCTAGAATTCTTGGCGGTGGTGTGGGCCGTAACGGAATGCTTCAAGCATTACCTGGCCTCCGCGAAGTTCACTGTGTACACGGACAACAACCCGTTAACACACCTAGACAGTGCAAGGCTTGGTGCCCTGGAACAGCGGTGGATGGCCCGTCTCTCCAATTATGACTTCGTGATCAAGTACCAGGCAGGCAAAACCAATGCCAATGCTGATGCCCTATCGAGAATGCCTCACTTACCTGAAGGTGACGAAGACCCAGAAGAGCTGGAGGAGGTAGAACTCCCCGCTTTTCACCGGTACGGAGCCGCTCAATACTCCCACCGCGTGAAAGAGGAAGATTTAACAACCGTTATGATCAATCCCCTACCTCACCACAGCTTGGCCGAGATCCAAGATAGTGACCCTGCAATCCGCCTGGTGAAAGATCTGCTGACCCAGGAAGACGCCCGCTTAGATCCGGATACTCCAGAGGAAGCCAAGCAGCTATGTAAAGAGAAGAGCAAGCTGTTCCTCTATGAAGGCAAGCTGTGCAGAAGACTTGTCAACCACCGGACACACGAGCTGACCTGGCAAGTCGTGGTTCCAAGGCGGGATGCAGCTATGGTCCTGGGGGCTTACCATGATAGAGCGGGGCACTTCGGTTGGAAGAAACTGGAGTTCCTGCTAAGAGGACGGTTCTTTTGGGTCGGCATGAGAGGGGCTGTAGAGAAGTGGTGCAGGGACTGTGGCCCTTGTAACTTAAGGAGAAAAGACCGCACCAGCCAGAAGACACCCTTGAAGCTCATCGTCACCCAGCAGCCTCTTGAGCTGGTAGCTCTGGACCACGTCAAATTGGCTCCAAGCCAGTCAGGATACATCTACGCCCTGACAATCGTGGACCACTATTTCCGTTTTCTAGTGGTGGTCCCGGTAAGTGGCTTGAAACCCAAACGGCGGCCAGAGCCTTCCAGCAATACTTCTGCCGTCCACATGGGTATCCGGAACAGGTCCTAACGGACCAGGGTCCAGCGTTCGAAGCTGAAATCTTCCAAGAATTCTGCAACCTCTATGGCTGTAAGAAGATTTGGACAACGCCTTACCACCCACAAACCAATGGGATGTGTGAGAAAATGAACAATATAGTCATCGATCTCCTGAAGACGTTGCCCCTGGAGGAACGCAGCCTGTGGCCAGAAAAACTGCCGGACCTAATAGACTTATACAACCATATCCCGATGAATGCTACAAACTGCACCCCGGCTTACCTGATGCGAGCCAGACCAGGTAAGCTGCCCATAGATCTGGAGATGGGAGTCCTAACACCTGAGGACACCTCCTCGGATGCGGACTGGGATACGGAGAGGCAACTGCAGTACAAGAAGGTACAGGAGAGTGTGGAGAAGAGCCTGGCCCAGGTGAGAGAAAGGCAAGAGAGACTCTTCAACCAACACGCCCCTGCTGGTCCCCTAGAACCTGGTGAGCAGGTCCTGAAGCGAAAGAGAAGGCTACATAAGTTGGACGACCAGTGGGAAAGGGAACCCTACACCGTACTGCAGTCTGATCACGACAACTCGAAGGTGTGCGTGATCACCAAGGATGGAGGAGAAACCACTAGTACCGTCTCCAGAGACCACCTAAAAAGGTGCCCCGAGCAACTCCGTAGTGCAGAAGAGGATCAAAGTGACCTTGAACCTGCAGAGGACAAGGAAGAAATGATCAGCACCATTCTTGGAGAGTTCCCTCATTCCTGGACTCGAATAAACGATGCCATAGTGGTACCCGTCCTGCATTTCCTTCAACCGGCTCAGCAACAACCTACACCAGAGGCGGAAGGTGAAGAAGAGCATGCAGTTCCAGAGGCAGAAGAGCCGACACCAGCAGCCCAGGAAAATCAACCCTCTGCTGACAGTGAGCCTGCCATGCCTGCGGTAAGCCAGAGGACCCGCAGACAGCTGCCTGCCCTGCCTGTAAGTCTAGCCAGTGACTGTACCCTAAATGGTAGTGAAGAAAACAAGGTTAGACCACCAACAGACAGTGGGTTACGCAGGTCAACCAGGAGCACAAAGGGGCAGATACCCGCTCGCTGGAGAATATAGGGTGCACTAAAACTGTAAATAACCCTGTTTCCAAGTGTTGAAATATTTACAAAGTTACCTGCATGATTAGTAATTGTGTATTTCAGTTTCTTACAGTTACCGTACGGACTCAAAGGTTATGGACTTTTAATAACCAGGACTTTGTATGGACTGCGTTCGGAGTCTGACCAAGGAATGAACTAAGACTGGAAAGGACTTGGGGCTAGGACAGACCCCCACCTGGTTAAGGCTCCCCGTTGTGTTGGTGAAATGAACACCCGGTCACAGACCACACTGTGACCTTAAGAACTCAACCTGTGCGTCTTTTGTCTACTGATGTTTTATGGTCATGCATATTATATTTGTTTATTGTTTAGTCCCGGAGTACTAAATTTTACTAGGGGGGAATGTGTCACCCTGGCCTGGATGCCACAAATATAATAAAGCTGTGTCTGAGAGCAAGGGGGAGGTCCTCTAGTCAAGGATCATTAGCATGCAGCACCTCCTGTCCCAGACCAGTAGGGGGAGCAGGCTGCCCCTATAAAAGCTGGAGCTGGGGGCAGGGTTAGGGAGAACTGGACAACCTGTCTCTGGATTGAGAGGTGTCCCAGAGCACGAGAGCCACGAGCCAGGGACAAAAGGCAAAGTGAGCCTGTCCTGGCAGATAAAGAAACTAATCTACCAGACTTTGGTGTCTGAGACTGGGAGGATTCCAGGTCCTACAGCAGATAACCAGTCCGCAGGGGACTGTATATTCCTTGGCCTAAGAAGCCCGGAGGCTCCGCCACAGCAGAAGGGACCAGCAAAGCCGTACCAGGCCGGGAGTAGAAAGGGACCCAAGTTGCAAGCCATACGGGCGAGAGGACACAGTGAGCTCGGGAACGTGGGCTGTTACACTACAAGGAGAGAAATAGCCAGAAGGAGCACAGAGAGCACGGTAGGCCTACACCCTCACCCTGACCAGGGTCAGCTTCCCACTTGTTCTCAGACATCCAGGCCCCCTCCTAGCCGGGCCTGTTTCTGGGTCATTTTACCTGTTCTAATAAAGACCCTGAACTGTTTAAGAGGCCTCCGTTTACTGGCTATCGCGGTCGGAATCATCCCCTCCATCATCCCTTATATATACTGCCCTGGGGCCATACTCCCCCCGTGGGGAGTTGAACTATTCAGTGCTGCACATTTATATCAGCCCCAGCGGTCTGCACTGCAGCGGCGGTTAGCCCTGACCGCAATCCACGGGTGGCGTAGTCGGACATTACCTACAGCACATCATAGACTACCACTGGTCTGACCACCCTGAGCCACGGGACCGGGTCGCCACTACTACTCCCAGCATTGCCCTGAAGACCGGTCCCGAGTGCCCCACGGCCCAGGGGGCGAGTCAGAATCCATCACCTGGGACTACATGTGAGACCCCCTGTCGTGATGGCTCCATTGGGTCTACTGTCCCCATCCACACAATGGTATTAGTGGCTGGGCGAACAATGACTTGAGGCCACTTAGACACTAATGAGAGTAATGGAATGATTGCTTTCCTTGATTACCGATCTTGGGTCTGACCTTATCTATGCATAAGATCTAGTTCATACATCTTCCTCTACTTACTTTCACTGAATGGAAACAATGATTCCTGAGGCTGAATTGAGGAGCAAGAAAATCTCTAATAAAACACAATAAAATGGACGTAAACGGTGCTCCGTGCTGGAAAAAGTCTACATCCCTGAGAGCCGTGGACTCCGCTCTACGCCATTGGTCCAATAGTCTTTAGAACAAGGCCAGTTCCTCAAACATGCATGTGAGCCAAGTCTCGCTGCCAATCACAGCATGCTGCCATTGTTCTCTCTTGCCAAATTGGCATGACAAAATAATCGCAGATGTGAGAGTCAGATGACAGTTGGAACTGATGAGATTCTATCTCAGTTATTTAAAACCCTATCAGTAGCAACTGCCATCTTATGTCTTGGCAATGTAAAAATCTGTCTTTACTGAAGACAGATTTTACCCAGAAATTAAGACTTTTGAAAGTGAAAGATCAGTCCAGGAGGAGAAAGAAACAAATTTCTCTGATAAGATATATTACAAAGTTTCTTATTCTCACATGTACTATTGATTTATGCAATGAAAATTATGACGGTGGTTACGCCTTAAGGTGAGGTTGTTGTTGTTGCAGATCATTGTACATTTTCTTGTGTGTTTAATTTAATGCAGCCTTTAATTGGCTGTTAATTTCTAAATACAATTGGAAGTATTGGAAATTCATAGTTATACACTCATTAAATTATTTTATGTGTTTTTTATGGTTGTACAAATCCAAGAGTGGTATTTTTTTAAGGGTAATCTAATTTTTTTTTTAGCCATTAGTAATTGTTATTGAAATGTCAACATTTACAAATAAAAGTGATAAAACAAAAAGCCGGGGGTCTACTAAAGACCGCTGTGCCTGTTGTTATGGTCCTCCTGTGAAAGCAAGCTCGGGCCGGCGTTCATAGAATATCACGATTTTTGCTATACATAGCAGTGATGAAGCCTTGCTGTGTATAGCACAAGGGATCGGACAGTCTCAACTTCAAGTCCCCTAAGGGGACTATTAAATCCAGTAAAAAGGAGAAAAAAAAAGTATTTAAAATATGAAAAAATAATAATAAAAAAAAATACACAAAAGTTCAAATCACCCCCCTTTTGACCCATTAAAATTAAACAAAATAAAAAATACAACTATTTGGTATCGCTGCATTCGTAAAAATCGGACCTATGAAAATATAAAGTAAATTAATCTGATCGGTAACGAGAAAAAAAATCAATTTTCAGAATTACGTTCTTTTAGTCGCTGCAACATTGCAATAAAATGCAGTAACGGGTGATCAAAACATTTTATGTCCCCCAAAATGTTATCAGTAAAAGCATCAGCTCATGGTGCAAAAAATAAGCCTTCACAGAGCCCTATATGTCAAAAAATGAAAACGTTACAGGTCTCGGAATATGGCGACAAAAGCAAAATCTATTTTTTTTTAAATTTCCAAATTTTCTTTCACCACTTAAATAAAAAAAATATATATAGTGGGCGTGGAAAGTATTCAGACCCCTTTAAATACTCTTTGTTTCCTTGCAGCCATTTGGTAAATTCTAAAAAGTTCATTTTTTTTCTCATTAAAGTACACTCTGCACCCCATCTTGACTGAAAAAAACAGAAATGTAGAAATTTTTGCAAATTTATTAAAAAAGAAAAACTGAAATATCACATGGTCATAAGTATTCAGACCCTTTGCTCAGACACTCATATTTAAGTCACATGCTGTCCATTTTCTTGTGATCCTCCTTGAGATGGTTCTACTCCTTCATTGGAGTCCAGTTGTGTTTAATTAAACTGATAGGACTTGATTTGGAAAGGCACACACCTGTCTATATAAGACCTCACAGCTCACAGTGCATGTCAGACCAAATGAGAATCATGAGCTCAAAGGAACTGCCCAAGGAGCTCAGAGACAGAATTGTGGAAAGGCACAAATCTGGCCAAGGTTACAAAAGAATTTCTGCATTACTCAAGGCTCCTAAGAGCACAGTGGCCTCCATAATCCTTAAATGGAAGAATTTTGGGACCACCAGAAGTCTTCCTAGACCTGGCGGTCCAGCCAAACTGAGAAATCGTGGGAGAAGAGCCTTAGGGAGATAGGTAAAGACGACCCCCAAGATCACTGTGGCTGAGCTCCAGATATGCAGTAGGGAGATGGGAGAAAGTTCTACAAAGTCAACTATCACTGCAGCCCTCCACCGGTTGGGCCTTTATGGCAGAGTGGCCAGACAGAAGCCCCTCCTCAGTGCAAGACATATGAAAGCCTGCATAGAGTTTGCTCAGAAACACATGAAGGACTCCCAGACTATGAAAAATAAGATTCTCTGGTCTGATGAGATGAAGTTAGAACTTTTTGGTGATAATTCTAAGTGGTATGTGTGGAGAAATCCAGGCACTGCTCATCACCTGCCCAATACAATCCGACCAGTGAAAGATGTTGGTGGCAGTATCATGCTATGGGGGAGTTTTTCAGCTGCAGGGACAGGACAACTGGTTGCAATTGAAGGAAACATGAATGCTGCCAAGTACAAAGATATCCTGGATGAAAACCTCTTCCAGAGTGCTCTGGACCTCAGACTTGGCCGAACGTTCACCTTCCAAGAAGACAATGACCCTAAGCACACAGCTAAAATAACAAAGGAGTGGCTTCAGAAGAACTCTGTGACCATTCTTGACTTGCCCAGCCAGAGCCCTGACCTAAATCCAATTGAGCATCTCTGGAGAGACCTGAAGATGGCTGTCCATCAACGTTCACCATCCAACCTGACTGAACTGGAGAGGATCTACAAGGAAGAATGGCAGAGGATCCCCAAATCCAGATGTGAAAAACTTGTTGCATCATTCACAAGAAGACTCATGGCTGTACTAGCTCAAAAGGGTGCTTATACTCAATACTGAGCAAAGGGTCTGAATACTTATGACCATGTGATATTTCAGTTTATATTTTTTAATAAATTTGCAAAAATTTCTACAGTTCTGTTTTTCAGTCAAGATGGGGTGCAGAGTGTACTTTAATGAGAAAAAAATGAAATTTTTAGAATTTACCAAATGGCTGCAATGAAACAGAGTGAAAAATTTAAAGGGGTCTGAATACTTTCTGTACCCACATAAGCATGTTTTGTATCAGTGCACTCGTACTGACCTGGAGATAACATTACCACCAAGAATGAAGCATAGATCCCATCCCACCACAACCCTTCCAGCATAGAGGTGAGTAAACAGGAATATTATGGGACAACTTCTGTGGAGTAAGACACCATCTACTTTGAAGTTTCTTGGACAAGTTCAAGTGATCAATCCATGAAGAAATGTTAGTAGTCCAAGATATTGCTTGTTTCCACTGTAACAATGAGTAGGATAACCCAAGATCTTGTTCCCATTTTCACATAAAAGGTAATTTTAGGTGGGCTGGTGGAAAGTTGCAAAATCAAAATATTGTTTTTTTTTTTTTTTGTGCACTTATATTTTTATGTAATCAATCATATGCTTATAAAAATGTAACGTTTTCTATTAGTTTTTCTTTTTCTCTTTTTACAAGGTCATGCGCAGTTTGAGTGATGATGTCGAGGTTGGGAAACGTACTTGTGGAGACACGGGGTCTCCCGTGGGCATAATACTACTCAGACAATACAGGCTAATGGTAAAACAGTGTGACAATACTTTATTGAACCACCAAACAGACAATAAACATATAGAACAGTCCCAACAAATACACAAGATGGTGCAAGTTACAGAGTCTCACCTTTCCGCAGACCTGCCGGGAGTAGAGCAGGGAGATATGTGGCCAGGTGACCTGAGTCTCCCAACCTGGATTTCTTCATAACATCTCTAAGAGTTCAGTGATATTCACTGGAGCAGAACTGTATTCCTCTTGATGGAACCATGTGTTCTGGCTGCTGTCCTAAAGAGTCTCTCTTGGCTGTGTTTTTGTAAAGCCTCCATTGTTAGAACATCTAATCGATCTGAAATTTGTCTTCCTGTTTAGCTAGTCAATAAGGTAGCTGGCCTGAGACAATATGTAATCAGCATTTTAGTAAACATCGTTATTTCATGACCCTCAGTCCCTGTCACCAGAGATAACAGACCATAAGTTGCAGTAAATATCAGCTCAAGTGTCAACATGCAGGCATACACAAACAATAGTCTGTCCTTCTTGACCAACCAAAGAAATACCCATAAATTCAAAAGTCAACATAAAGATAATAGTGTATTTCTCCTGGATTTAGACGTCTGAGTGATTAAGAAGAAATGCTGTGTTGTCACATTACTCGCCGTAATTTGTTCGTGTAGATATGTAGACAATTGTTTTACCTATACTCGGATATTTTAGGTAATTATGTATTAATGTGATAATGTACATTTTGTAGTATTATATTTATGTATTTGTTTTTATATATTGACATACGCAATTAGAATGACCACATCGAGGCTTGCAGTACATACCTGCTGTAACTTATTGAACGCTTTTTTAATTCCAAATTTTCTTTAGCTTGTGGTATCATATGTTCTGGTAATGGTTTATGGGTTGTGTAACTGCTCCACCTCTGGTACATCGGTGATTATTGTTTTATTATTCTTCATCATTTATATTCTATATATTACAATTGTATTCTATATTTTTAAGCTATTTTACATATTTATATTTTATATTCTAATAGTGACAGACTTAACCCCTGATGAAGTTATGGTAGCAATGCAGTACCGGCATTTTTCAAGTGTTTTTTTCACATGAAAAAGAACCCGGTACGGCGTTGAAACGCATTATAAATAAAAAGCCTTTTCCTCATTATCATCTCTGAAGAATTGATTTACTCCAGCAGCGCAGTCCACTTACGTGTTCATTCAACTGGATCCAATATCTGCTGGTGGATTTATCCACCAGCCATGGGGCAGCAGCAGCTGTTTTCCTTCATGCCTACAAAGGAGTTGTGCCTGTCACAACCCCATGAGGCAAGCATAACCATCACTCTCCTACTCTCCCTCCATAGGGTATCACCCTATTGTGCACTCTGTTCCCCACATCTAGATTTACATATCTTTTAGGAGATGAATATACTGCCCACGTTCCCCTTGAAGAACATGTGATTAGTTGTATTGAGTAATCTGAATTGTGATGTGCGTTAATGATGTTACTATTGTATTGTATTGTATTGTAGTATTGTGAATTGATTGACAGTAGAGATAGCAATAGTTAATGTTTGGGACTAGCCCAGAGTGGGAGGGTCTCAGCTGAAGGGACAAGGGACAGTTCCTATCAGGAAGGCAGAAAGAGTCCAGAGTGCATTGAGAACAGACCTAAGGTCTGATGTGAGCAGTGCCGCATTTCATGAGTGTCCCTAGAAGTGTGAGGAAACTGGGAAAAAGAGATAGCATGATCTGGAGCAGAAATGAGGAAAAGTGACTGAGAGACAGAGTGATTTACCAGAGACGGGTCCTGAGAGAGGATGCCTAGCAGTATGGTCTAGAGTTTATAACTCCTAAAGGTAACGGGCATAGACAGGATGGAGTATGTGAAACAAAGATGAGAATTCCAGAGTGTCAGTAGAAGAGAAGTACCAGCCAGACTTGTACCATTGTTCCCCAGAGGGAAAAGAAGACGAGTAACCATGGGTTGATTAAAGAACTTTTGCTAACTTAACTGTAGTGTCGAGCTGGGTTGTGGTGAAGTAGTGAGGAATAATGAAGACAGGGACCAAGTAAAGAGAGAGAAGATAAATTGATTGAATTTGTGAGGAAAATCGTATGCATTATGAAAGAAATGTTTGAGAAGATATGTACCCACTATCTACTGTAAATAGCCATTCCAAAGTTAATGTTAAATAAAAGGTTTATTTTGAACTGGTGGTCTCCCTCATTGAACTGTCAAACATCTGGTCCTGGCCAACCAGAAATGTTGTTTACATGAGGTCTGCACGGGCGTAGTGCCCTCACAGCACAAGTCCACACGCCCAGCTAGGGCCCCAATCTTCATGTAACGTGCCAGGGCACAAGAGACGAGTATCTTGTCCACAGCTGCCACACTGCTACATGCTACACTTAAAAGTATTTTTCTGCCAGTGTGGTGCTTATTATGAGTGGATCGCAGTAATGGCAGTATATTCTGTCTGTTGTCCATAGATTTTAGTGTTTTTAATGAGTTCATGTTTTATGATTTCCATGGTGTACTTTATCCAGTATTAATCAAAATGGTTTTCTAAAGATATGGGATGTGCACTAAGAGTTTATGATGTATAGTCATGTGAAAAGTGTTTGCCCCCTTCCTAATTTCTTATTCTTTTGCATGTTTGTCGCTCTTAAATGTTTGGGATCACAAGACAAATTTAAATATTAGACAAAGATAACACAAATAAACACAAAATGCAGTTTTTAAATGAAGGTCTTTATTATTAAAGGAAAAAGAAACCCAAACGTACAGGGCTCTGTGTGAAAAAGTGATTGCCCCCTAAACCTAATAACTGGTTGGGCCCTTAGCAGCAACAACTGCAATCCAGTGTTTGTGATAACTGGCAATGAGCCTTTTACAATGCTGTGGAGGAATTTTGGCCACTCATCTACTGTACTCACACTACTGTATGTTCTTTTGTTTACCCATCAGGAGCCCACTTTCTTCCTTTTAGTAAAACATGGTTTTACTAGCCACCTTCTGAGACCCATCCACCTACTGAATTATTTTTTCCCCGTATGTTACATGAGTGCTTCATCTCCTAATGCCAAGTGTTCTTCCATTCACCTGTAAGATGCTCGAGGGAGGTAGTCATGGGCGATCTGCTGCTTCTGCTCACTCTGGCACCCTACAGACAAATCGTGTCCCCGTACCCGTGTACTGCTGTAGTTACGGTGCATCACACTTACTTCTGGCCTGCAGGCATCCACTGGCTCCAGGAATTCCTCTTCTGGAACAAGTGCAACAGTCAATCTAGGGGACATGGATTTCATAAAAGCAATCAAACTTTTACTGGGAAACTGGCAGTCTTTATAAACAGGCATAAATGATAGGGCCCTGGTTCTCAGTATGGGTAGAGTATCCCTCTTGCTAACTTCCCTAGCACTAGGAATTCTTCTCCACCAACAAAGGCAAATAAAATAATGGGATGCATTAAAAGAGGCATAGATGCTCATGAGGAGAACATAATTTTACCTCTATACAAGTCATTATTGCGACCACACTTAGAATACTGTGTACAGTTCTGGTCTCCGGTGTATAAGAAAGACATAGCTGAACTAGAGCGGGTGCAGAGAAGAGCGACCAAGGTTATTAGAGGACTGGGGGGTCTGCAATACCAAGACAGGTTATTACACTTGGGGTTATTTACTGTGGAAAAACGAAGGCTTAGGGGTGATCTTATTACTATGTACAAGTATATGAGGGGACAGTACAAAGACCTTTCTACTGATCTTTTTAC
Source organism: Phyllobates terribilis (assembly GCF_046119375.1). Lineage (NCBI taxonomy): Eukaryota > Metazoa > Chordata > Amphibia > Anura > Dendrobatidae > Phyllobates > Phyllobates terribilis. The sequence continues at coordinate 38,887,819 of NW_027362772.1, read as the reverse complement.
TCTGAGGCCTGAGGCGGGGACAAGGGGACATCTTCTACGTCTGGAGGAAAGAAGGTTTAATCATAATCAAAGACGGGGATTCTTTACTGTAAGAACAGAGAGACTATGGAACTCTCTGCCGCATGATGTTGTAATGAGTGATTCACTATTAAAATTTAAGAAGGGCATTGGATGCCTTTCTTGAAAAGTATAATATTACAGGTTATATATACTAGACTCCTTGATAGAGCGTTGATCCAGCGAACTAGTCTGATTGTCGTATGGAGTCAGGAAGGAATTTTTTTCCCCAATGTATAGCTCAGTGTTTGCCACATGTTTTTTTTGCCTTCCTCTGGATCAACATGTTAGGCTATGGGTTGAACTAGATGGACTTAGTCTTCCTTCAACCTTAAAAACTATGTTACTATGTTACTAGCAGTATTTTCGGATTCTATCTCACTCCGCCTCTGAGATTTTGAGTCCATTTTCTCCTACAGCTTGGCAGGCTGACTGTACCGAAGGGGCCCGATATCCATTTCGAGGTTCCCAGGCCAACAAGAGGACTCACACGGAGAGATTCTCTGGCAATCAACTGCCCCCCAGGTTTTAGGCCACATTGTCCCTAGCAGCCTTTGACCTGTGACTGCTACTAATCACCTCTCACTACTTCTCACAACTGACTGTCACTTCCTCAACTTGATACTAACTCTCAGTTCCCTCTCCCCCATCTGGGCCGGCCATTACAGTTAAACCTACCTAGGCTAAACTGCAGCCCAGAGGGTTTTACCTTCAGAAAAATACATTCATATTTAACATGTTTAACCCCTTAGAGTGTCAGGGAGCAGACCATTGCCTCCACCACTACAACACACCGTACCCCTATGAATTCCCATCTTAGTGCCTTTTCTAATAATGCCATGTGCCATTATACTATACAGTGGCCTCCAACAATAGTTTCTTCCCAGCAATGCCTGTTAGTGTGCCTAACATCAACAATGCCAGCCACACCGTCCATATGACAGTGTGTAACGGGGCCGGGAGGTGGAACCTCTGAGCTGCAATACAAAGGGGAAGTCCTTGTAAGGAAGCGGGTGACTCCCAGGGAAGGCAAACAGGTAGCCACAGCAAGTGACGGGGACAGTCTCTGGGTAAGCAGGTAGGTGGTCACGGCAAGTGACGGGGACAGTCTCTGGGTAGACAGGCAGGTGGTCACGGCAAGTGACGGGGACAGTCTCTGGGTAAGCAGGCAGGTGGTCACGGCAAGTGACGGGGACAGTCTCTGGGTAGACAGGCAGGTGGTCACGGCAAGTGACGGGGACAGTCTCTGGGTAGACCGGCAGGTGGTCACGGCAAGTGACGGCAGGCTCTCCAGGCAGGCTGGCAGAAAGCAAGCAGGTGCTCCCAGGTGAGCGGGCAGACAGACGAGGCGGATACCTGACAGGTAACTGGCGGGCGCTCCCAGGTGAGTGGGCTGACGGAGACAGCAGGTAACAGGCAGGTAACTGGTGGACGCTCCCAGGTGAGCGGTCTGACAGACGAGGCAGGTGACAGGCAGGTAACTGGTGGACGCTCCCAGGTGAGCGGTCTGACAGACGAGGCAGGTGACAGGCAGGTAACTGGTGGACGCTCCCAGGTGAGCGGTCTGACAGACGAGGCAGGTGACAGGCAGGTAACTGGTGGACGCTCCCAGGTGAACGGTCTGACAGACAAGGCAGGTGACAGGCAGGTAACTGGTGGACACTCCCAGGTGAGCGGTCTGACAGACAAGGCAGGTAACAGGCAGGTAACTGGCGGATAACAGGCTGGCAGGCAGGACTAGAAGTCAGGCTAGCAGTGGGACCTGAGGGCTGGAGCACAGGAAGACACAGTGCAAACAACTTTGCTCGGGCACCTCCATTTTGGAGGAGGTGCCTTATATATGGGAGATCCTCCGGCAATTGGCCGGTGACTCCTTAGGACGGCGCGCGCGGCCCCTTTAAGAGAGAGGGAGCACGCGCGCGCCCTAAGCCCAGTGCCTGGGAAGCAGCGCGCGCTGCCAGCAGCACAGGAGGAGGACGCCGAGCATGGAGCAGAGAGGTGAGGGGAACGGCGTCTCTGCCTAGCAGGGGGCAGAGACGCCGATGCTACAGTACCCCCCTCTTTAGGCCCCCCCTTTCTTAGGCCAGAGAGAAATTTATCAAGGATGAGCGGGGCATGGATGTTCTCCCGGGCCTCCCATATTCTCTCCTCAGGACCAAACCCCTTCCAATCCACTAGAAAAAAGGTCTTTCCTCTTACCCTCTTGATGGCCAGAATGCTCTCTACCTCAAACTCGTCTTCAGCGGAGACCGAAGCAGGAGGCGTACCTATAGACTTGGAAATAGAGTTAAGTACCACGGGTTTGAGGAGAGATACATGGAAGGAGATGGGGATCCGCAAGTTGGCCGGGAGTTTCAATTTATGGGCCACCGGGTTGATTTGCTTGATAACTTCCAGTAGGCCGATGAACCGGGGTCCTAACTTGTAGGAAGAAATCTTGAGCCGGACATATTTGGACGAGAGCCAGACTTTATCTCCGGGACGGAATTGGGGCGGATCCAGACGTCTTTTGTCAGCCTGTTTCTTCATCCGCTCGGAGGACTGAAGAAGTGCGGATCTGGTACTCTCCCAAATGGAGGAGAATTTGCTAACAAGAGACTCCGCGGCTGGGTTGTCCACGGAGGTGGAGACGGGAAACGGTATCCGGGGATTTTGACCGTAGACTGTAAAAAACGGGGATTTGGAAGAGGATTCACTCTCGTGATTATTATAGGAGAATTCGGCCCACGGTAAAAGATCCACCCAGTCGGAATGGTGGGCATTAACAAAGTGCCGGAGGTAACTGGTTAAAATTTGGTTGATCCGCTCTACTTGACCATTGGACTGTGGATGATAAGCAGAAGAGAAGTTCAAGGTGACCCCCAGCAGTTTACACGTGGCTCTCCAGAAGGGAGAGGTGAACTGGACCTCTCGATCGGACACGATGTGGAGAGGAAGACCATGGAGACGGAAAATATGATGAATAAAGTCCTTAGCCAACTCAGATGCAGACGGAAGACCCGGCAGGGGAATGAAGTGAGCCATCTTAGAGAAGCGGTCAGCGACCACCCAAATGACCGTACAACCAGCAGAGACAGGGAGATCCGTTATAAAGTCCATGGCTACATGCTGCCACGGGGCAGCAGGTACGGGAAGAGGCAGAAGCCGGCCGGCTGGCAGATGTCTAGGAACCTTGTTGCGAGCGCAGGACGCACAGGCCGAGACAAAGTCTATTACCTCCTTACGCAGGGTAGGCCACCAGTAATGCCGGGTAATAAGCTGGAGGGTCTTCCTTTGGCCAGCATGGCCGGCTAGCTTAGACGAATGTCCCCAGTGCAGAACCTTCTCACGATCAGGTACTGTCACGAACGTCTTACCGGGTGGAAGACGATTCAGATCCACGGGGGCCACCTGCATTACCTTGGCGGGGTCGATGATGTGCTTTGGCTCCTCCTCAAGATCGGAGGACAGAAAGGATCGGGACAAGGCATCGGCTTTGATATTTTTGTCTGCCAGGCGGAAATGAAGAATGAAATCAAAGCGGGCAAAGAACAAGGACCACCGGGCCTGGCGCGGGTTAAATCTTTGGGCACTCTGGAGGTAAGCCAAGTTTTTGTGGTCCGTATAAATTATTACCGGATGAAGAGCCCCCTCGAGCAAGTAACGCCACTCCTCCAGTGCCAACATTACGGCTAACAATTCTCGGTCTCCTATAGAATAATTGCGCTCAGACGAGGAGAAGAGTTTGGAGAAGAAGCCGCAGGTTACCATTCTCCCGGATGACGACTTTTGGGTGAGTACCGCTCCGGCTCCGGAGGAGGAATCATCTACTTCTAAGAAGGATTGTTTGTTGCAGTCTGGACGGTGCAGCACAGAAGCGGAGGAGAAAGCTTGTTTCAAAGAAAGGAAGGCCTCCTCAGCCTCGGGCGGCCATTCTTTAGGACTAGCACCCTTACGGGTGAGCGCGGAGATTGGGGCAGTCCGGGAAGAGAAGTGCGGAATGAAGAGGCGGTAGTAGTTGGCGAAGCCCAGGAACCGCTGAATAGCCTTCAACCCCTCCAGTCGGGGCCACTTCAGGATGGCAGAAAGTTTCTCAGGATCCATTCGTAGGCCAGTCTGGGAGATGACGTAGCCCAGAAATGGAAGCGAGGTCTGCTCAAAGAGGCGCTTCTCAAATTTTGCGTAGAGGTGGTTTTGCCTGAGCCTGAGCAGGACTTGAAAACGTCCCTCCGGTGTGTGTGATGATCCAGAGAGAAGATCAAGATGTCGTCCAGGTACACCACCACGCAGGAGTAGAGAAGGTCACGGAAGATGTCATTGACCAACTCTTGAAAGACGGCGGGAGCATTACAGAGGCCGAAGGGCATTACGAGGTATTCATAGTGGCCGTCCCGGGTGTTGAATGTCGTCTTCCATTCATCCCCCCCGACGGATACGGACCAGGTTATACGCCCCACGGAGATCCAGCTTGGTGAAGATTCTGGCACCCCTCAGACGGTCAAATAATTCAGGAATGAGCGGAAGGGGGTATTTATTCTTCACCGTGATCCAGTTAAGACCTCTATAGTCAATACAGGGACGGAGTGAACCATCCTTTTTTTTAACGAAGAAGAAGCCTGCTCCCGCCGGGGAGGTAGATTTCCGGATAAATCCCCGGGCCAGATTTTCCTCGATATATTCAGACATGGCCCGGGTCTCGGCAGCGGACAACGGGTAAATACGCCCATGGGGTGGAGTAGCGCCGGGTACCAGGTCGATTGGGCAATCGTATGGTCTATGAGGGGGTAATGTCTCTGCTTGTTTCTTGTTGAAAACATCAGCATAAGACCAATAAGGGACCGGTAGGCCGGGTAGATTGGCTGGAGAAGGAGAGGGACGAGCAGGACGAACAGGAACTAAACAAGTCTTATGGCAGTCCTGCCCCCAGCGTAGGACTTCTCCGATCTGCCAATTCAGCACGGGTGCATGTATCTGGAGCCAAGGTAGGCCTAACAAAAAGGGCGTGAGAGAGTCCAGGTAGAACATGGAAGAAGATGCTATCAGAGTGCAGCATTCCCACCTGCAGAGTTATGGGTTCGGTGATGAGTTGGATGGGATGTGGTAAGAAACCCCCATCCACGGAGGCGACAGATAAGGGTTGTAGTGCCGGCGTCCCTGCCCTCTGCTAGGCAGGGACGCTGCTCCCCTCACCGCTCTGCCCCGTGCCCGGCGTCCCTCTCCCGCTCTGCTGTCAGCGCGCGCTCCTTCCCGGCGTCCTCCTCCCGCTCTGCTCTCAGCGCGCGCTCCTTCCCGGCCCCTGTGCTTAGGGCGCGCGCGCGCGCGCTCCCCTCCTCTTAAAGGGGCCGCGCGCGCCGTCCTAAGGAGTCCCCGGCCAATGGCCGGAGGACTTCATCATATATAGGCACCTCCTCCAAAATGGAGGTGCCCGAGCAATGTTGTTTGCACCTGTGTCTCACCTGTGCTTCAGCCCTCAGGTCCCGTTGCCAGTTACCTGCCAGTTACCTGTCAGATTCCTGCCTGATTACTTGCTACCTGTCTGCTAGTCTGAGGTCCGACGGTCTGCCTTACAACTCCTGTCAGTCTGTCTAAGGACCACCCTGCCCGCTCACCTGGGAGCGCACCTCAGCTACCTGCCTGCTTGCCTGAGGTCCGACGGTCTGCCTTACAACTCCGGTCAGTCTGTCTATGGACCAACTTGCCCGCTCACCTGGGAGCGCTTCTCCGTTACCTGCCTGCTTGCCAGCCCGGAGGCTCCGTTGTCACGTGCTGTGACCACCAGCCACTCCAGACTCTTGCCCGCTCACCTGGGAGCGCTTCTCCGCTACCTGCCCGCTTGCCAGCCCGGAGGCTCCGTTGTCACGTGCTGTGACCACCAGCCACTCCAGACTCTTGCCCGCTCACCTGGGAGCGCTTCTCCGCTACCTGCCCGCTTGCCTATCCGGAGGCTCCGCTGTCACGTGCTGTGACCACCAGCTATTCCAGAGACTCTTGCCCGCTCACCTGGGAGCGCTTCTCCGCTACCTGCCTGCTTGCCTGCCCGGAGGCTCCGCTGTCACGTGCTGTGACCACCAGCTATTCCTGAGACTCTTGCCCGCTCACCTGGGAGCGCTTCTCCGTTACCTGCCTGCTTGCCTACCTGGAGGCTCCGCCGTCACGTGCTGTGACCACCTGCTATTCCAGAGACTCTCGCTTGCTCACCTGGGAGCACACATTCTCCATCTGCCTTGCTAGCCTACCTGGAGGTTCAGCCATCTCAGGTCGTACCTACCCTTTATCCAGAGACTGCCCCGATCACTTGCCGTGTCCTCCTGCCCGTACGCCCAGAGACTGTCCTGGTCACCTCCTGTGACTGCCTGCCTGGTCGCCACCCGCTCCCTTACAAGGACCGCCCCCTTGTATTGTAGCCCAGAGGTTCCGCCTCCCAGACCCGTTACAGTTTGCTCGGGCCATGGAACCCGGTGGCACCCAAGCTCCCTCGCTCTCGGACCTGTGTCATGAACTGTCCCGTCAAAGGTCCCAACAGGAGTCCATCCTGGGTCACCTGCGGAATGTCAATACTCGCCTGGACACTCTGACTGCTCCACCGACAACCTCCGCCAGTGCCATGTCTCGCAATCCGGCAGCTCCGCTGCCCACTAATACCATGGTATCCTACCCCGGACCCCGGCTTTCTGCACCTCCTCGCTTCGGAGGCGACTCCGTCCAGGCTCGGGGCTTCATAAATCAGTGCACCCTGCACTTTGAACTATTGTCCCACCAGTTTAACTCCGACCGAGCCAAAATTGCATTCATCATGTCCCATCTCACCGGGGAGGCTCTGGCCTGGCTAAATCCTCTGTGGGAGAGAGGAGACCCCCTGGTGTCCAACTTGCCTGCTTTTCTCACGGCTTTCCGGAAAGTCTTCGACGAACCCGGACGGAAGACCTCATCCGCATCATCATTGCTACGCCTCCGTCAGGAAAGCCTCACCGTGGGCCAATATGCCATACGGTTCCGTACCCTTGCCTCGGAGCTGGCTTGGGATAACGACGCTCTGGTTTCCGTCTTCTGGGAGGGTCTGTCCGGCCGTATTAAAGATGAACTTGCCGGTCGGGACATTCCTACCACTCTCGATGACTTAATAACTCTTGCCACCCGGATTGACCTACGGTTTCAGGAGCGTGCCAGAGAGGTCACCCGTGAGAGGAGGTTACTACGTCTAGCTCCTACTTTTCAGAAACCCGTCACTCCTTCTGTCTCTAACCAGGTACACCCTCCTGAGCCTATGCAGGTCGACCAGACCAAGATGGTCAAGACCCGTCAGGACTTACGCCGTGCCGAGGGGACCTGCTTCTACTGTGGCAGTAAGGAGCACCGGATCCGTGCCTGCCCGGAGAGGTCGGGAAACGCCTGTGTCTAGGTTCGCTCAGAGAGGTCCACCTAGACAAGAATAAATCCTCTCCATCCCTGCTGTTGTCAGTTTCAATCGTCTACGGGGAGAACCGTTATTTCGAACTAGCCCAACTGGACTCTGGAGCAGCCGGGAATCTTATTTCACAGTCCCTGGTAGAGAAATACCGCATCCCCACCAAACCTCTGGCTGTACCCTTGTCTGTGGCTGCCGTGGATGGGGGGCTCTTACCACGCCCCATCCAACTCATCACCGAATCCATTACTCTGCAGGTGGGAATGCTGCATTCTGAAAGTATCTCCTTTCATGTTCTGCCTGGACTCTCTCACGCCCTCTTGCTAGGTCTGCCTTGGCTCCAGAAACATGCACCCGTGCTTGACTGGCAAACCGGAGAAGTCCTTCGCTGGGGACAAGACTGTCATAAATCCTGCCTGGTTCCCGTCCATCCCGTCCGTCCCTCTCCTACCCCAGCTAATCTACCTGGACTTCCGATTCCTTATTGGTCTTATGCTGATGTCTTTAATAAAAAGGAGGCAGAGACATTACCCCCTCATAGACCATACGACTGTCCCATCGACCTGTTACCCGGTACTACTCCTCCCCGTGGGCGTATTTATCCTTTATCCGCTGCTGAGACCCGGTCGATGTCCGAATATATTGAGGAGAATCTGGCCAGGGGATTCATCCGGAAATCTACCTCCCCGGCGGGAGCAGGCTTCTTTTTCGTCAAAAAGAAGGACGGCTTTCTCCGTCCCTGTATAGACTATAGAGGCCTAAACCAGATCACGGTGAAGAATAAGTACCCCCTTCCGCTCATTCCAGAATTATTTGATCGTCTGAGGGGGGCTAGAATCTTCACCAAACTAGACCTCCGTGGGGCGTACAACCTGGTTCGTATCCGTCAGGGGGATGAATGGAAGACGGCATTCAACACCCGGGACGGCCACTATGAATACCTGGTAATGCCCTTTGGTCTCTGTAACGCTCCTGCCGTCTTTCAAGAGTTGGTCAATGACATCTTCCGGGACCTTCTCTACTCCTGCGTAGTGGTGTACCTGGACGACATCTTGGTCTTCTCTCCGGATCTCCAGACTCACCGGAGGGACGTTCGTCAGGTCCTGCTCAGGCTCAGGCAGAATCACCTCTTCGCTAAATACGAGAAGTGCCTCTTTGAGCAGACCTCGCTTCCGTTTTTGGGCTACATTATTTCTCAGACCGGCCTACGAATGGATCCAGAGAAACTGTCTGCCATCGAGAAATGGCCCCGACCGGAGGGGTTGAAGGCCATTCAGCGGTTTCTGGGCTTCGCCAACTACTACCGCCTCTTCATACCACACTTCTCTTCCCGGACTGCCCCAATTTCCGCGCTCACCCGTAAGGGTACTAATCCCAAAGAGTGGCCGCCCGAAGCAGAAGAAGCCTTTCTTTCCTTAAAACAGGCCTTCTCTTCCGCCCCGGTGCTGCATCGCCCAGACGGCAATAAGCAGTTCTTCCTGGAAGTGGACGCCTCCTCCTCTGGAGCTGGAGCGGTACTTACTCAAAAATCTTCTTCCGGGAGGATGGTAACTTGCGGCTTCTTCTCTAAACTCTTCTCCTCCTCAGAGCGCAATTATTCCATAGGAGATCGAGAGTTATTGGCCATCAAACTGGCATTGGAGGAGTGGCGTTACCTGCTTGAGGGGGCTCTTCACCCGGTAATAATTTACACTGACCACAAGAACTTGGCTTACCTCCAGCATGCCCAGAGACTTAACCCGCGCCAAGCCCGGTGGTCCTTGTTTTTTGCTCGTTTTGATTTTGTCCTTCATTTTCGCCCGGCTGACAAAAACGTCAAGGCGGACGCCTTGTCTCGATCCTTTCTGGTATCTGATCTCGAGGAAGATCCGAAACACATCATCGATCCCGCCAGAGTAATGCAGGTGGCTCCCGTGAGTCTAAATCGTCTCCCTCCCGGAAAGACGTTCGTATCAGTACCTGATCGGGAGAAGATCCTTCACTGGGGTCACTCATCTAAACTGGCTGGCCACGCTGGTCAGAAGAAGACCCTCCAGCTTATTTCCCGGCACTACTGGTGGCCTACCCTGCACAAGGACGTAATAGACTTTGTTTCTGCCTGTGTGTCCTGCGCCCGCAACAAGGTTCCGAGACATCTGCCAGCCGGTCGCCTCCTTCCGCTCCCAGTACCTGCTGCCCCCTGGCAGCATATTGCAATGGACTTCATAACTGACCTCCCACTCTCTGCCGGTTGTACGGTCATTTGGGTGGTCGCTGACCGCTTCTCCAAGATGGCTCATTTCGTTCCCCTGCCAGGCCTCCCGTCTGCACCCGAGCTAGCTAGAGACTTTATTCGTCACATCTTCCGTCTTCATGGCCTGCCCCTCCACATCGTGTCGGATCGTGGGGTACAGTTCACCTCACGCTTCTGGAGAGCCACTTGTAAACTACTAGACGTCACCCTGGACTTCTCTTCCGCTTACCACCCACAGTCCAATGGTCAAGTGGAGCGGATCAATCAGAACCTGACCAGTTACCTCCGGCACTTCGTTAATGCCCACCATTCTGACTGGGTGGATCTCCTACCATGGGCCGAGTTCTCTTACAATAATCACGAGAGCGAATCCTCCTCCAAATCCCCGTTTTTTGTAGTCTTTGGTCAGCATCCTCGGATTCCTTTTCCTGTCTCCACCTCGGTGGACAACCCGGCTGCGGAATCTCTCGTTAGCAAATTTTCCTCCATTTGGGAGAGTACCCGATCCGCACTCCTTCAGTCGTCCGAACGGATGAAAAGACACGCTGACAAAAAACGCCTGGATCCTCCTCAATTTCGTCCTGGAGATAAGGTCTGGCTCTCATCTAAATATGTTCGACTCAAGATACCTTCTTACAAGTTAGGGCCTCGGTTCATCGGTCCTCTGGAGGTCATCAGTCAGATCAACCCGGTGGCCTATAAATTGAAACTCCCGGCCAACTTACGGATCCCTAACTCCTTCCATGTATCTCTCCTCAAACCTGTGGTACTTAACTCTTTTTCCAAGTCTACAGGTACGCCTCCTGCTCCGGTTTCTGCTGAGGACGAGTTTGAGGTAGAGAGCATTCTTGCCACCAAAAGGGTAAGAGGAAAGACCTTTTTTCTGGTAGATTGGAAGGGGTTTGGTCCTGAGGAGAGAACGTGGGAGCCCCGGGAGAACATCCATGCCCCTCTCATCCTAGCTAAATTTCTGTCTGGCCTAAAAAAGGGGGGGCCTAAAGGGGGGGGTACTGTAGTGCCGGCGTCCCTGCCCTCTGCTAGGCAGGGACGCTGCTCCCCTCACCGCTCTGCCCCGTGCCCGGCGTCCCTCTCCCGCTCTGCTGTCAGCGCGCGCTCCTTCCCGGCGTCCTCCTCCCGCTCTGCTCTCAGCGCGCGCTCCTTCCCGGCCCCTGTGCTTAGGGCACCCGCGCGCGCGCTCCCCTCCTCTTAAAGGGGCCGCGCGCGCCGTCCTAAGGAGTCCCCGGCCAATGGCCGGAGGACTTCATCATATATAGGCACCTCCTCCAAAATGGAGGTGCCCGAGCAATGTTGTTTGCACCTGTGTCTCACCTGTGCTTCAGCCCTCAGGTCCCGTTGCCAGTTACCTGCCAGTTACCTGTCAGATTCCTGCCTGATTACTTGCTACCTGTCTGCTAGTCTGAGGTCCGACGGTCTGCCTTACTACTCCTGTCAGTCTGTCTAAGGACCAGCCTGCCCGCTCACCTGGGAGCGCACCTCAGCTACCTGCCTGCTTGCCTGAGGTCCGACGGTCTGCCTTACAACTCCGGTCAGTCTGTCTATGGACCAACTTGCCCGCTCACCTGGGAGCGCTTCTCCGTTACCTGCCTGCTTGCCAGCCCGGAGGCTCCGTTGTCACGTGCTGTGACCACCAGCCACTCCAGACTCTTGCCCGCTCACCTGGGAGCGCTTCTCCGCTACCTGCCCGCTTGCCAGCCCGGAGGCTCCGTTGTCACGTGCTGTGACCACCAGCCACTCCAGACTCTTGCCCGCTCACCTGGGAGCGCTTCTCCGCTACCTGCCCGCTTGCCTATCCGGAGGCTCCGCTGTCACGTGCTGTGACCACCAGCTATTCCAGAGACTCTTGCCCGCTCACCTGGGAGCGCTTCTCCGCTACCTGCCTGCTTGCCTGCCCGGAGGCTCCGCTGTCACGTGCTGTGACCACCAGCTATTCCTGAGACTCTTACCCGCTCACCTGGGAGCGCTTCTCCGTTACCTGCCTGCTTGCCTACCTGGAGGCTCCGCCGTCACGTGCTGTGACCACCTGCTATTCCAGAGACTCTCGCTTGCTCACCTGGGAGCACACATTCTCCATCTGCCTTGCTAGCCTACCTGGAGGTTCAGCCATCTCAGGTCGTACCTACCCTTTATCCAGAGACTGCCCCGATCACTTGCCGTGTCCTCCTGCCCGTACGCCCAGAGACTGTCCTGGTCACCTCCTGTGACTGCCTGCCTGGTCGCCACCCGCTCCCTTACAAGGACCGCCCCCTTGTATTGTAGCCCAGAGGTTCCGCCTCCCAGACCCGTTACAAGGGTACAGCCAGAGGTTTAGTGGGAGTGCGGTATTTCTCTACCAGGGACTGAGAAATGAGATTTCCGGCAGCTCCAGAATCAAGTTGAGCAAGTTCAAAGTAACGGTTCTCCCCGCAGATGATAGAGACAGACAGCATCAGAGATGGAGAGGGTTTATTCTTGTCTAGGACGACCTCTCTGAGCGATCCTAAACACAGGCGTTTCCCAGCCTCTCTGGGCAGGAACGGATCTGGTGCTCCTTACTGCCACAGTAGAAATAGCTCCCCTCGGTACGGCGTGACTCCTGACGGGTTTTGACCATCTTGGTCTGGTCGACCTGCATGGGCTCTGGCGAGTGCGCCCGGGGAGTTACTGATGAAGAGACGGGTCTCTGGAAAGTAGGAGCAAGGCGGGGAAACTTCCTCTCACGGGTGACCTCTTTGGTACGCTCCTGGAACCGGATGTCAATCCGGGTGGCAAGTGTCACCAAGTCATCCAGGGTGGTTGGAATGTCCCGACCGGCAAGTTCATCTTTAATTCGGCCGGATAGGCCCTCCCAGAAGACGGACACCAGGGCCTCGCTATCCCAGGCAAGCTTGGAAGCAAGGGTACGGAACCGTATGGCATATTGGCCCACGGTGAGACTCCCTTGGCGGAGGCGTAGCAGAGAGGAGGCAGAAGAGGTCTTTCGTCCTGGTTCGTCAAAGACTTTCCGGAAAGCTGTGAGAAAGGCTGGCAAGTTGGACACCAGGGGGTCTCCTCTCTCCCATAGAGGATTTAGCCCGGCCAGTGCCTCCCCAGTGAGATGGGACATGATGAAGGCCACCTTGGCCCGGTCGGTGGTGAACTGGTGTGCCAAAAGTTCGAAGTGCAGGGTGCACTGGTTAATGAAGCCCCGTGCCAGGCCGGGGTCTCCACCAAAACGAGGCGGGGCGTAAAGGCAGGGACCGGGAAGGGATGCCATGGTATTGATGGGCAGCGACGCTGCTGGGGCAGTAGTTGTGCGAGTGGAAGCAGCTCCCGATGAGGCAGTCAGTGTGTCCAGGCGGGAGTTAACACTACGCAGGTGACTCAGGATGGACTCCTGTTGGGACCTCTGACGGGATAGTTCATGGCATAGGTCCGAGAGTGAGGGAGCTTGGGTACCACCGGGTTCCATGGCCCGAGCAAACTGTAACGGGGCCGGGAGGTGGAACCTCTGAGCTGCAATACAAAGGGGAAGTCCTTGTAAGGAAGCGGGTGACTCCCAGGGAAGGCAAGCAGGTAGCCACAGCAAGTGACGGGGACAGTCTCTGGGTAAGCAGGCAGGTGGTCACAGCAAGTGACGGGGACAGTCTCTGGGTTGACAGGCAGGTGGTCACGGCAAGTGACGGGGACAGTCTCTGGGTAAGCAGGCAGATGGTCACGGCAAGTGACGGGGACAGTCTCTGGGTAGACAGGCAGGTGGTCACGGCAAGTGACGGGGTCAGTCTCTGGGTAGACCGGCAGGTGGTCACGGCAAGTGACAGCAGGCTCTCCAGGCAGGCTGGCAGAAAGCAAGCAGGTGCTCCCAGGAGAGCGGGCAGACAGACGAGGCGGATACCTGACAGGTAACTGGCGGGCGCTCCCAGGTGATCGGGCTGACGGAGACAGCAGGTAACAGGCAGGTAACTGGTGAACGCTCCCAGGTGAGCGGTCTGACAGACGAGGCAGGTGACAGGCAGGTAACTGGTGGACGCTCCCAGGTGAGCGGTCTGACAGACGAGGCAGGTGACAGGCAGGTAACTGGTGGACGCTCCCGGGTGAACGGTCTGACAGACGAGGCAGATGACAGGCTGGTAACTGGTGGACGCTCCCAGGTGAGCGGTCTGACAGACAAGGCAGGTGACAGACAGGTAACTGGTGGACGCTCCCAGGTGAGCGGTCTGACAGACAAGGCAGGTAACTGGCGGATAACAGGCTGGCAGGCAGGACGAGAAGTCAGGCTAGCAGTGGGACCTGAGGGCTGGAGCACAGGAAGACACAGTGCAAACAACTTTACTCAGGCACCTCCATTTTGGAGGAGGTGCCTTATATATGGGAGATCCTCCGGCAATTGGCCAGGGACTCCTTAGGACGGTGCGCGCGGCTCCTTTAAGAGAGAGGGAGCGCGCGCGCCCTAAGCCCAGTGCCTGGGAAGCAGTGCGCGCTGCCAGCAGCGTGGGAGGAGGACGCCGAGCACGGAGCAGAGAGGTGAGGGGAACGGCGTCTCTGCCTAGCAGGGGGCAGAGAAGCCGATGCTACACAGTGCCATACATAGTGTCGTGGAAAAATAGCTGTAGGACAAGTTAGCGCAATTTGGTTTTAACTGGATAACAATGGAGGTCATTAAAGCAGTTGCGCCCATCTGGTTCTGTTGTGTGGGACACAACACTAGATTGGCATTGCTGTTAAGAATACAAGCTGCTGCAGTGCCCCGGATTGGAAGTTCCAGTGTGATAGTAGATTGTTTGTAGAATGCGGGTATCCTGCGCTGCTGGTGTAGACCAGAATAATTCAAACAACCATATAGTAGCAATGCAGTTCACTTTCCAGGTGTTTCGAAGTAATCCAACTTCTTATTCTGGAGAAAAACACAAAAGGATCTTTGTGTTTTTTTTCTGTAGAAGAAGTTGAATTACTTTGAAACGTGTTGAAAATAAACTGTATTGCTTCTATACGTGGTTGTTTGAATTCATCCGATCTACACTACAGAAGAGTGAACCTAAACTTAAAAGTTTGGGGTTTGTAGTGGAAAGTTAGTGTCCAATGCTAAACGCTGAACACGAACTTCTCCTGGAAGTCCATTGTAATGTTTGCAGTTCCGAAGAAGTCTGTGAGAAAAGAGAGAGAGAATTTTCCTGCTCAAAAGTTTGGGTCCCTATAGTTTTAAATGGAGTTCGGGTTCTGGTTCAAATTTGGGCACAGTTCTGGTACCTGAACCAAGCTTTGGAATAAAGTTTGGGTCAGGTAGCAGAACCAGAACTTCAATCCTGGTCTACATCAGTAGCGCAGGATACTTGGTCTTCCACTAACAATAATCCATAGTTTCATAGTGCCCTCAACAGTGTCACCCGACACTGCCAGACGTACCGTTCTCCCTGATGCCAAACCCACTTATACTTTACAATCACAAAATAAATTCACTATAAATTTTAAAACAAGGCAAAATAGCCCCGTGGCACTGCTATGGCGGATACAGACATCACATCTCTGTTACCAAGTGAAATGACGATATCACAGCTTATCTTCCCCTAAACAGGTGCCGTCAGCCAAACCGTAAGAAAAACAGGTTTGCCAAAAAGGGGAACTAGAAGATAAACCATCTAAGAATAGCGACCATGATAAACAGAATCAAACATTGACATTGAGAGACAGGAACAGAAATCAAACTTCTACCAGCATGGGGATTGTCAGAATGAGATTAGTCATGTATGTATTCCTTAAAAGTAAATCTCACGTAAACTCAAATCTATAGGATATGATATTGCTTGCTGAAAGGAGATGCAGAAGAACCTTAGTTATTTGTTGATGCCATTAAGGCGTCGTTCTCTATTCAGGCCAGTGGGAGAGTTGTACAGATATTGGTTATAGAAAATCGCCAGCCACAAATAAGTGAAAGAAGTGACACGAAGAAAGTGGCCTGTGAATGTCCTCTGCGTATGACAGTCACGTTTAATAAAGAATAAAGATCACTGAAAAGCAGAAGAGGGGAGATCTTCCCTTAATGTGGAACAAAATAAAGTGGAAAATTGCTGAATGATCTTGTAACAGCAAGAGCATATAGAGAGGGAGGGAGGGACATTAACAGGTCCTATTTTCCCCTATGTAGAAGAATATAACTGCTACAATACTGCCCCTATGTAGAAGAATATAACTACTATAATACTGCCCCTATGTAGAAGAATATAACTACTATAATACTGCTCCTATGTACAAGAATATAACTACTATAATACTGTTCCCTATGTACAAGAATATAACTACTATAATACTGCTCCTATGTACAAGAATATAACTACTATAATACTGCTCCTATGTACAAGAATATAACTACTATAATACTGCCCCTATGTACCTGAATATAACTACTATAATACTGCCCCTATGTACAAGAATATAACTACTATAATACTGCTCTTATGTACAAGAATATAACTACTATAATACTGCCCTTATGTACAAGAATATAACTACTATAATACTGCCCCCATGTACAAGAATATAACTACTATAATACTGATCCTATGTACAAGAATATAACTACTATAATACTGCCCCCTATGTACAAGAATATAACTACTATAATACTGCTCCTATGTACAAGAATAAAACTACTATAATACTGCCCCCATGTACAAGAATATAACTACTATAATACTGATCCTATGTACAAGAATAAAACTACTATAATACTGCCCCCTATGTACAAGAATATAACTACTATAATACTGCTCTTATGTACCAGAATAAAACTACTATAATACTGATCCTATGTACAAGAATATAACTACTATAATACTGCCCCCTATGTACAAGAATATAACTACTATAATACTGCTGCTATGTACAAGAATATAACTACTATAAAACTGCCCCTATGTACCTGAATATACCTACTATAATACTGCCCCTATGTACAAGAATATAACTACTATAATACTGCTCTTATGTACAAGAATATAACTACTATAATACTGCCCTTATGTACAAGAATATAACTACAATAATACTGCCCCCATGTACAAGAATATAACTACTATAATACTGATCCTATGTACAAGAATATAACTACTATAATACTGCCCCCTATGTACAAGAATATAACTACTATAATACTGCTCCTATGTACAAGAATAAAACTACTATAATACTGCCCCCATGTACAAGAATATAACTACTATAATACTGATCCTATGTACAAGAATATAACTACTATAATACTGCCCCCTATGTACAAGAATATAACTACTATAATACCGCCCCTATGTACAAGAATATAACTACTATAATACTGCTCTTATGTACAAGAATATAACTACTATAATACTGCCCCTATGTACAAGAATATAACTACTATAATACTGCTCTTATGTACAAGAATATAACTACTATAATACTGCACTTATGTGCAAGAATATAACTACTATAATACTGGCCCCTATGTACAAGAATATAACTACTATAATACTGCCTCCTATGTACAAGAATATAACTACTATAATACTGTTCTTATGTACAGGAATATAACTACTATAATACTGCTCCTATGTACAAGCATATAACTACTATAATACTGCACCTATGTGCAAGAATATAGCTACAATAATACTGCCCCCTATGTACAAGAATATAACTACTATAATACTGCTCCTGTGTACAAGAATATAACTACTATAATACTGCCCCCTATGTACAAGAATATAACTACTATAATACTGCTCTTATGTACAAGAATAAAGCTACTATAATACTGATCCTATGTACAAGAATATAACTACTAAAATACTGCCCCCTATGTACAAGAATATAACTACTATAATACTGCTGCTATGTACAAGAATATAACTACTATAATACTGCCCCTATGTACCTGAATATAACTACTATAATACTGCCCCTATGTACAAGAATATAACTACTATAATACTGCTCTTATGTACAAGAATATAACTGCTATAATACTGCCCTTATGTACAAGAATATAACTACTATAATACTGCTCTTATGTACAAGAATATAACTACTATAATACTGATCCTATGTACAAGAATATAACTACTATAATACTGCTCCTATGTACAAGAATAAAACTACTATAATACTGCCCCCATGTACAAGAATATAACTACTATAATACTGATCCTATGTACAAGAATATAACTACTATAATACTGCCCCCTATGTACAAGAATATAACTACTATAATACTGCCCCTATGTACAAGAATATAACTACTATAATACTGCTCTTATGTACAAGAATATAACTACTATAATACTGCCCCTATGTACAAGAATATAACTACTATAATACTGCTCTTATGTACAAGAATATAACTACTATAATACTGCCCTTATGTACAAGAATATAACTACTATAATACTGCCCCCTATGTACAAGAATATAACTACTATAATACTGCCCCCTATGTACTAGAATATAACTACTATAATACTGCCCCCATGTACAAGAATATAACTACTATAATACTTCCCCTATGTACAACAATATAACTACTATAATACTGCCCCTATGTACAAGAATATAACTACTATAATACTGCCCCCTAAGTACAAGAATATAACTACTATAATGCTGCCCCCTATGTACAAGAATATATCTACTATAATACTGCTCCTATATACAAGAATATAACTACTATAATACTGCTCCTATGTACAAGAATATAACTACTGTAATACTGCTCCCTATGTACAAGAATATAACTACTACAATACTGCCCTTATGTACAAGAATATAACTACTATAATACTGCCCCCTATGTACAAGAATATAACTACTATAATACTGCTCCTATGTTCAAGAATATAACCACTATAATGCTGCTTCCTTTGTACAAGCATATAACTACTATAATACTGCTCCTATGTACACGAATATGACTACTATAATACAGCCCCTATGTACAATAATATAACTACTATAATACTGTACTGCTCCTATGTATAAGAATATAACTACTATAATACTGCTCCTATGTACAAGAATATAACTACTATAATACTGCTCCTATGTACAAGAATATAACTACTATAATACTGTTCTTATGTAAAGGAATATAACTACTATAATACTGCTCCTATGTACAAGCATATAACTACTATAATACTGTGCCTATGTACAAGAATATAGCTACAATAATACTGCCCCGTATGTACAAGAATATAACTACTATAATACTGCTCCTGTGTACAAGAATATAACTACTATAATACTGCCCCCTATGTACAAGAATATAACTACTATAATACTGCTCTTATGTACAAGAATAAAACTACTATAATACTGATCCTATGTACAAGAATATAACTACTATAATACTGCCCCCTATGTACAAGAATATAACTACTATAATACTGCTCCTATGTACAAGAATATAACTACTATAATACTGGCCCTATGTACCTGAATATAACTACTATCATACTGCCCCTATGTACAAGAATATAACTACTATAATACTGCTCTTATGTACAAGAATATAACTACTGTAATACTGCAGTTATGTACAAGAATATAACTACTATAATACTGCCCCCATGTACAAGAATATAACTACTATAATACTGATCTTATGTACAAGAATATAACTACTATAATACTGCCCCCTATGTACAAGAATATAACTACTATAATACTGCTCCTATGTACAAGAATAAAACTACTATAATACTGCCCCCATGTACAAGAATATAACTACTATAATACTGATCCTATGTACAAGAATAAAACTACTATAATACTGCCCCCTATGTACAAGAATATAACTACTATAGTACTGCTCCTATGTTCAAGAATATAACCACTATAATGCTGCTTCCTTTGTACAAGCATATAACTACTATAATACTGCTCCTATGTACAAGAATATGAATACTATAATACAGCCCCTATGTACAATAATATAACTACTATAATACTGTACTGCTCCTATGTACAAGAATATAACTACTATAATACTGCTCCTATGTACAAGAATATAACTACTATAATACTGCTCCTATGTACAAGAATATAACTACTATAATACTGTTCTTATGTACAGGAATATAACTACTATAATACTGCTCCTATGTACAAGCATATAACTACTATAATACTGCGCCTATGTGCAAGAATATAGCTACAATAATACTGCCCCCTATGTACAAGAATATAACTACTATAATACTGCCCCCTATGTACAAGAATATAACTACTATAATACTGCTCCTATGTACAAGAATATAACTACTATAATACTGCCCCTATGTACCTGAATATAACTACTATAATACTGCCCCTATGTACAAGAATATAAATACTATAATACTGCTCTTATGTACAAGAATATAACTACTATAATACTGCCCTTATGTACAAGAATATAACTACTATAATACTGCCCCCATGTACAAGAATATAACTACTGTAATACTGATCCTATGTACAAGAATATAACTACTATAATACTGCCCCCTATGTACAAGAATATAACTACTATAATACTGCTCCTATGTACAAGAATAAAACTACTATAATACTGCCCCCATGTACAAGAATATATCTACTATAATACTGATCCTATGTACAGGAATAAAACTACTATAATACTGCCCCCTATGTACAAGAATATAACTACTATAATACTGCTCTTATGTACAAGAATAAAACTACTATAATACTGATCCTATGTACAAGAATATAACTACTATAATACTGCCCCCTATGTACAAGAATATAACTACTATAATACTGCTGCTATGTACAAGAATATAACTACTATAATACTGCCCCTATGTACCTGAATATACCTACTATAATACTGCCCCTATGTACAAGAATATAACTACTATAATACTGCTCTTATGTACAAGAATATAACTACTATAATACTGCCCTTATGTACAAGAATATAACTACAATAATACTGCCCCCATGTACAAGAATATAACTACTATAATACTGATCCTATGTACAAGAATATAACTACTATAATACTGCCCCCTATGTACAAGAATATAACTACTATAATACTGCTCCTATGTACAAGAATAAAACTACTATACTACTGCCCCCATGTACAAGAATATAACTACTATAATACTGATCCTATGTACAAGAATATAACTACTATAATACTGCCCCCTATGTACAAGAATATAACTACTATAGTACTGCTCCTATGTTCAAGAATATAACCACTATAATGCTGCTTCCTTTGTACAAGCATATAACTACTATAATACTGCTCCTATGTACACGAATTTGAATACTATAATACAGCCCCTATGTACAATAATATAACTACTATAATACTGTACTGCTCCTATGTACAAGAATATAACTACTATAATACTGCTCCTATGTACAAGAATATAACTACTATAATACTGCTCCTATGTTCAAGAATATAACTACTATAATACTGTTCTTATGTACAGGAATATAACTACTATAATACTGCTCCTATGTACAAGCATATAACTACTATAATACTGCGCCTATGTGCAAGAATATAGCTACAATAATACTGCCCCCTATGTACAAGAATATAACTACTATAATACTGCCCCCTATGTACAAGAATATAACTACTATAATACTGCTCCTATGTACAAGAATATAACTACTATAATACTGCCCCTATGTACCTGAATATAACTACTATAATACTGCCCCTATGTACAAGAATATAAATACTATAATACTGCTCTTATGTACAAGAATATAACTACTATAATACTGCCCTTATGTACAAGAATATAACTACTATAATACTGCCCCCATGTACAAGAATATAACTACTATAATACTGATCCTATGTACAAGAATATAACTACTATAATACTGCCCCCTATGTACAAGAATATAACTACTATAATATTGCTCCTATGTACAAGAATAAAACTACTATAATACTGCCCCAATGTACAAGAATATATCTACTATAATACTGATCCTATGTACAAGAATAAAACTACTATAATACTGCCCCCTATGTACAAGAATATAACTACTATAATACTGCTCTTATGTACAAGAATAAAACTACTATAATACTGATCCTATGTACAAGAATATAACTACTATAATACTGCCCCCTATGTACAAGAATATAACTACTATAATACTGCTGCTATGTACAAGAATATAACTACTATAATACTGCCCCTATGTACCTGAATATACCTACTATAATACTGCCCCTATGTACAAGAATATAACTACTATAATACTGCTCTTATGTACAAGAATATAACTACTATAATACTGCCCTTATGTACAAGAATATAACTACAATAATACTGCCCCCATGTACAAGAATATAACTACTATAATACTGATCCTATGTACAAGAATATAACTACTATAATACTGCCCCCTATGTACAAGAATATAACTACTATAATACTGCTCCTATGTACAAGAATAAAACTACTATAATACTGCCCCCATGTACAAGAATATAACTACTATAATACTGATCCTATGTACAAGAATATAACTACTATAATACTGCCCCCTATGTACAAGAATATAACTACTATAATACCGCCCCTATGTACAAGAATATAACTACTATAATACTGCTCTTATGTACAAGAATATAACTACTATAATACTGCCCCTATGTACAAGAATATAACTACTATAATACTGCTCTTATGTACAAGAATATAATTACTATAATACTGCCCTTATGTGCAAGAATATAACTACTATAATACTGCACCTATGTGCAAGAATATAGCTACAATAATACTGCCCCCTATGTACAAGAATATAACTACTATAATACTGCTCCTGTGTACAAGAATATAACTATTATAATACTGCCCCCTATGTACAAGAATATAACTACTATAATACTGATCCTATGTACAAGAATATAACTACTATAATACTGCCCCCTATGTACAAGAATATAACTACTATAATACTGCTGCTATGTACAAGAATATAACTACTATAATACTGCCCCTATGTACCTGAATATAACTACTATAATACTGCCCCTATGTACAAGAATATAACTACTATAATACTGCTCTTATGTACAAGAATATAACTGCTATAATACTGCCCTTATGTACAAGAATATAACTACTATAATACTGCCCCATGTACAAGAATATAACTATTATAATACTGATCCTATGTACAAGAATATAACTACTATAATACTGCCCCCTATGTACAAGAATTTAACTACTATAATACTGCTCCTATGTACAAGAATAAAACTACTATAATACTGCCCCCATGTACAAGAATATAACTAGTATAATACTGATCCTATGTACAAGAATATAACTACTATAATACTGCCCCCTATGTACAAGAATATAACTACTATAATACTGCCCCTATGTACAAGAATATAAGTACTATAATACTGCTCTTATGTACAAGAATATAACTACTATAACACTGCCCCTATGTACAAGAATATAACTACTATAATACTGCTCTTATGTACAAGAATATAACTACTATAATACTGCCCTTATGTACAAGAATATAACTACTATAATACTGCCCCCTATATACAAGAATATAACTACTATAATACTGCCCCCATGTACAAGAATATAACTACTATAATACTTCCCCTATGTACAAGAATATAACTACTATAATACTGCCCCTATGTACAAGAATATAACTACTATAATACTGCCCCCTAAGTACAAGAATATAACTACTATAATACTGCCCCTATGTACAAGAATATATCTACTATAATACTGCTCCTATATGCAAGAATATAACTACTATAATACTGCTCCTATGTACATGAATATAACTACTGTAATACTGCTCCCTATGTACAAGAATATAACTACTATAATACTGCCCTTATGTACAAGAATATAACTACTATAATACTGCCCCCTATGTACAAGAATATAACTACTATAATACTGCTCCTATGTTCAAGAATATAACCACTATAATGCTGCTTCCTTTGTACAAGCATATAACTACTATAATACTGCTCCTATGTACACGAATATGACTACTATAATACAGCCCCTATGTACAATAATATAACTACTATAATACTGTACTGCTCCTATGTACAAGAATATAACTACTATAATACTGCTCCTATGTACAAGAATATAACTACTATAATACTGCTCCTATGTACAAGTATATAACTACTATAATACTGTTCTTATGTACAGGAATATAACTACTATAATACTGCTCCTATGTACAAGCATATAACTACTATAATACTGCGCCTATGTACAAGAATATAGCTACAATAATACTGCCCCCTATGTACAAGAATATAACTACTATAATACTGCTCCTGTGTACAAGAATATTACTACTATAATACTGCCCCCTATGTACAAGTATATAACTACTATAATACTGCTCTTATGTACAAGAATAAAACTACTATAATACTGATCCTATGGACAAGAATATAACTATTATAATACTGCTCCTATGTACAAGAATATAACTACTATAATACTGCTCCTATGTACAAGAATATAACTACTATAATACTGGCCCTATGTACCTGAATATAACTACTATCATACTGCCCCTATGTACAAGAATATAACTACTATAATACTGCCGTTATGTACAAGGATATAACTACTATAATACTGCCGTTATGTACAAGAATATAACTACTATAATACTGCCCCCATGTACAAGAATATAACTACTATAATACTGATCTTATGTACAAGAATATAACTACTATAATACTGCCCCCTATGTACAAGAATATAACTACTATAATACTGCCCCCATGTACAAGAATATAACTACTATAATACTGCCCCTATGTACAAGAATATAACTACTATAATACTGATCCTATGTACAAGAATAAAACTACTATAATACTGCCCCCTATGTACAAGAATATAACTACTATAGTACTGCTCCTATGTTCAAGAATATAACCACTATAATGCTGCTTCCTTTGTACAAGCATATAACTACTATAATACTGCTCCTATGTACACGAATATGAATACTATAATACAGCCCCTATGTACAATAATATAACTACTATAATACTGTACTGCTCCTATGTACAAGAATATAACTACTATAATACTGCTCCTATGTACAAGAATATAACTACTATAATACTGCTCCTATGTACAAGAATATAACTACTATAATACTGTTCTTATGTACAGGAATATAACTACTATAATACTGCTCCTATGTTCAAGCATATAACTACTATAATACTGCGCCTATGTGCAAGAATATAGCTACAATAATACTGCCCCCTATGTACAAGAATATAACTACTATAATACTGCTCCTGTGTACAAGAATATAACTACTATAATACTGCCCCCTATGTACAAGAATATAACTACTATAATACTGCTCTTATGTACAAGAATAAAACTACTATATTGCTGATCCTATGTACAAGAATATAACTACTATAATACTGCCCCCTATGTACAAGAATATAACTACTATAATACTGCTGCTATGTACAAGAATATAACTACTATAATACTGCCCCTATGTACCTGAATATACCTACTATAATACTGCCCCTATGTACAAGAATATAACGACTATAATACTGCTCTTATGTACAAGAATATAACTACTATAATACTGCCCTTATGTACAAGAATATAACTACTATAATACTGCCCCCATGTACAAGACTATAACTACTATATTACTGATCCTATGTACAAGAATATAACTACTATAATACTGCCCCCTATGTACAAGAATATAACTACTATAATACTGCTCCTATGTACAAGAATAAAAAGACTATAATACTGCCCCCATGTACAAGAATATAACTACTATAATACTGATCCTATGTACAAGAATATAACTACTATAATACTGCCCCCTATGTACAAGAATATAACTACTATAATACTGCCCCTATGTACAAGAATATAACTACAATAATACTGCTCTTATGTACAAGAATATAACTACTATAATACTGCCCCTATGTACAAGAATATAACTACTATAATACTGCTCTTATGTACAAGAATATAACTACTATAATACTGCCCTTATGTACAAGAATATAACTACTATAATACTGCCCCCTATGTACAAGAATATAACTACTATAATACTGCCCCCTATTTACAAGAATATAACTACTATAATACTGTTCTTATGTACCGGAATATAACTACTATAATACTGCTCCTATGTACAAGCATATAACTACTATAATACTGCACCTATGTGCAAGAATATAGCTACAATAATATTGCCCCCTATGTACAAGAATATAACTACTATAATACTGCTCCTATGTACAAGAATATAACTACTATAATACTGCTCCTGTGTACAAGAATATAACTACTATAATACTGCCCCCTATGTACAAGAATATAACTACTATAATACTGCTCTTATGTACAAGAATAAAACTACTATAATACTGATCCTATGTACAAGAATATAACTACTATAATACTGCCCCCTATGTACAAGAATATAACTACTATAATACTGCTGCTATGTACAAGAATATAACTACTATAATACTGCCCCTATGTACCTGAATATAACTACTATAATACTGCCCCTATGTACAAGAATATAACTACTATAATACTGCTCTTATGTACAAGAATATAACTACTATAATACTGCCCTTATGTACAAGAATATAACTACTATAATACTGCCCCCATGTACAAGAATATAACTACTATAATACTGATCCTATGTACAAGAATATAACTACTATAATACTGCCCCCTATGTACAAGAATATAACTACTATAATACTGCTCCTATGTACAAGAATAAAACTACTATAATACTGCCCCCATGTAGAAGAATATAACTACTATAATACTGATCCTATGTACAAGAATATAACTACTATAATACTGCCCCCTATGTACAAGAATATAACTACTATAATACTGCCCCTATGTACAAGAATATAACTACTATAATACTGCTCTTATGTACAAGAATATAACTACTATAATACTGCCCCTATGTACAAGAATATAACTACTATAATACTGCTCTTATGTACAAGAATATAACTACTATAATACTGCCCTTATGTGCAAGAATATAACTACTATAATACTGCCCCTATGTACAAGAATATAACTACTATAATACTGCCCCCTATGTACAAGAATATAACTACTATAATACTGCCCCCATGTACAAGAATATAACTACTATAATACTTCCCCTATGTACAAGAATATAACTACTTTAATACTGCCCCTATGTACAAGAATATAACTACTATAATACTGCCCCCTAAGTACAAGAATATAACTACTATAATACTGCCCCCTATGTACAAGAATATAACTACTATAATACTGTCCCTAAGTACAAGAATATAACTACAATAATACTGCCCCTATGTACAAGAATATAACTACAATAATACTGCCCCTATGTACAAGAATATAACTACAATAATACTGCCCCTATGTACAAGAATATAACTACTATAATACTACCCCTATGTACAAGAATATAACTACTATAATACTGCCCCTATGTACAAG
Source organism: Phyllobates terribilis (assembly GCF_046119375.1). Taxonomy (NCBI): domain Eukaryota; kingdom Metazoa; phylum Chordata; class Amphibia; order Anura; family Dendrobatidae; genus Phyllobates; species Phyllobates terribilis. Next base: position 38,860,590 of record NW_027362772.1, on the reverse strand, counting down.
AATATAACTACAATAATACTGCCCCTATGTACAAGAATATAACTACAATAATACTGCCCCTATGTACAAGAATATAACTACTATAATACTGCCCCTATGAACAAGAATATAACTACTATAATACTGCCCCTATGTACAAGAATATAACTACAATAATACTGCCCCTATGTACAAGAATATAACTACTATAATACTGCCCCTATGTACAAGAATATAACTACTATAATACTGCCCCTATGAACAAGAATATAACTACTATAATACTGCCCCTATGTACAAGAATATAACTACTATAATACTGCCCCTATGTACAAGAATATAACTCCAATAATTCTGCCCGCTATATACAAGAATGTAACTACAATAATACTGCCCCTATGTACAAGAATATAACTACAATAATACTGCCCCTATGTACAAGAATATAACTACTATAATACTGCCCCTATGAACAAGAATATAACTACTATAATACTGCCCCTATGTACAAGAATATAACTACAATAATACTGCCCCTATGTACAAGAATATAACTACTATAATACTGCCCCTATGTACAAGAATATAACTACTATAATACTGCCCCTATGAACAAGAATATAACTACTATAATACTGCCCCTATGTACAAGAATATAACTACTATAATACTGCCCCTATGTACAAGAATATAACTCCAATAATTCTGCCCGCTATATACAAGAATGTAACTTCTATAATACTGATCTGCTGTGTTAGCAGGAGGAAGGGCCAGGAGTGAATATTCTGACATGCAAACTTACATGTTGAGTATCACAATTAGACTTTAAACTTCTGCTTTTATGTGAGCCTATACTGTCAGTTTATAGTGTAATCATAGCAAAAAGAGAACTTTTTACAGTTTTACTGAGAGCGCAAGGAGGAAGCATAACATTAAAGCCCAAAAATATAAGGACCTATATGGATAGTAAGATTCAGGAGAAAAACAGTTAACGAGATCTGGGATATTGGACGGTATGTATTATTTATACTGTGCTCAGCACCTTTTGAATTACTGCACTGACTCATGCTCCATATTACTTAGAATACCCGGGTATTTACTATTTTTTAAGACATGTAATTTTGAGGCATTTCATGTGTCACCTGCTTTAGAAATTGATTTTTAATGTTTTTTTGCTTTCAATTTTTATCTTTTTTTTGTATTTTATCTCAGTAGGACAGCACTGTCTTAAAACTGCTTTGTTCTTCATACTCCCAACTCCTTAAACAACTAATATATTTAGGGGATGTATTGTCTGGCCAGATTTTTTATATCACCGGGCAGCGTTGACATTAGCCTGAAGGAAATCTCCCACTCACGAGCACTTTAAATAGGTTAAAGTCAGCTCCTTTTAACATTAAAGTTGTGCAGCCTATTTAGACAGGTCCAGCCACTGAAACCCCCCATCAATCATCTGTTTGAACATATCATGTATCAAGTAAGTTTACAAAGTGTTTTTCTTTACCAAGTTACCAGTCTCCGCAAAACCCATAATATTCTTTAGAGGGTTTTATTTAATATTATAAGTTGAAATTGAGAATTCATCACTATTATACCTTAAAGTACAGCTGCACTGATACAAGAAGATGTGAGAAGCTTTGATCATTGGGGTCCTGGTTCTGGGAACTCCACCACTTGCTAACATAAATCTCATCTGAGACTGATGACATTACATAAAATTTCTGTTGAGCCCACCTCCAGTCTTGGTGGAAACAAGTGAAGGGTGCGCCAACATCTGGATCACCATGGATCAAACTTTTTTTTTTATACAGTGCATTACTGATCTATTTTCCCCTGTTCATGACTAGGCATATATTTTTTTAATAAATGAGATTTTAAGAGCCTTATATGATGCTAGTCATTACTCTCGGACAAGCCGTGAGGCTGGGAAGTCAAGGGATCCAAGGTCAAAAGCCAAGAGAGTACATCGTAGACAGAGAGGTGAGACAAAGGCGTAGTCGAGAATAGTCCAAGGTCAGAATTCCCAGAAGGTAGCTGATCACTAAGGGGCTAGGCAAAAGGATGAATAAGGCAAATCCAAAGTTGAAAAAACACAAAAGCTAGCCTCTGAGAAAATGCCATAACATGAGAATAATATGATGAAAAATCAAAAAATAGGCATTTTTCGGACTATCTCCAATATTTCAGCGTCATCATTTGGAACCACAGATAAGGAAAAAGACGTATCAGGAACAATAAAAGGAATATATTTCATTACAAAGATAATAAAAACCACACAAACAAATTACTAGATGACAAGGGTGATTGACAGTGAATACCATAATAGGCACACCAGGTGGCACACACGAATCCCACAAACATAGTACCATATATTCTAAGGGTTCCACCTCCAAGAAAAGTGGTTGTAAAGCGGTAAATAAGTTTAATAAAGAATATTAATAAATAAGTCTATAGATGTAACCTATACTACAGTGCACAGTGCAAACAACAATACTATTAACAGTACATATCATGTATACAACCACCCGACTGAGGGGGGATCAAAATATGCATAAAGCTCAAAGACAACTTACATGCATGTGCCAGCTGATGGTGCTCCTGCCCCTACGCGCGTTTCGGCATACGTGCCTTTTTGTGGGGGTGTGAAGTACTTGTCATCTAGTACTTTGTGTGGTTTCTATTATCTTTCTAAAAAAATATATACCTTTTATTGTTCCTGATAAATTCAAGGTTGAGCAGCAAAGATCAAAATACAAGACTAAAAGCACAGAGCAAGCATGCACTTCATGAGAAAAGCTACAATTGACAGCAATCAAATGCAGAGAGCTGGATAAAGAGGCAGATAATTACTCTGAACAGGAGTTCCCCATGTAGTGGGGAAAATAAGTAATTGCTACACTGCTGATTTTGCAAGTTTTGCCACCTACAAAGAATAGAGAGGTCTGTAATTTGTATCGTAGGTATTAGTCATGAGCGAGCACTAAAATGCTAGGGTGATCGTTGCTCGGGTTAAGTAAGTTGTAATCCTCAGGTGCTGGACCTGAGTAACGAGCCCAATGTAAGTCTATGGGAAACTCGAGCATTTTTCCGGCGGCATCCCCCGGAGGTCTGCAGGGGGCCTAAAAATTTCCCTAATCGATGGGAACAGTGCTCAAATTACATGGAAACAGCATGTGGATGACCCCTGGAAGCATCTCTGACACCCAGGTCACTGCTGTGGACAATGTTGTCAGAGTATTAGGGTATGCGCACACGATCCTTTTTGGCAGCGCTTTGAATGCAGCATACTTGTGCTGCGTCCAAAGCGCTGCATACAGTTAAATCCGCATGTGTTCATTGAACACATTGACTGCATTGACTGTGTGCACGCACCCTAACGACACTTTTATGGACTCACAATAAAACATGCAAAAACGATACCAAAATGCATTTTCCTGGAAAAAACTTTAAGGAACATCCTTTCCAGGGTAATGACTTGCATATAAGGCAAAATAAATAACCCCCCCCAAAAAAATTCTCCACACCTTGGGCTATGTTCACATGTAGCATTTTTGATGCATTTTTGCATGTTTGCATTGCTTTCAACGGTGAAAAATACATTCACCGGTAAATGTCATTTTAACATTTTACTACCTTATCTGACCATATGGGGTGTGAGACATGATGAGACACATCCTGTTTCATTTATGAAGGAGCAACTCTGAACATCACAAAACCTATTTTTACAGGGCCAACAGATGGCCCTTACTGTTGTTAAAGGGCTAGCAGTTGGCTCTCACTGTTGTTAGAGGGCTATCAGCCAGCTATGCTTTGTTGCTCCTATTATTAAGGAGCAGGTCTCCTGTACTTTTACTGCATATTCAGTGACTGCAAGGCCTGGGCAAAATTTTGAAAAACTCCAAAACACCTTTGAAGAGACATAGAGAGTCTGATTTAAAAAAAAAAATCCCATTATTATGCAGCAGGTCTCCTATACTGTTATAGCGTATACAGTGACTTCAAGGCCTGGCCAAAATTTGGAAAAACCCAATTCCCCTTTGAAGAGACATAGAGGGCCTGATTTTAAAAAAAAATCCCAGTATTAAGCAGTGGGTCTCCTATACTGTTATAGCGTATGAAGTAACTGCAAGGCCTTCCCAAAATTTGCAAAAACCCCAATAGCCCTCTGAAGAGACATAGAGGGCCTCATTTAAAAAAAAAATATATTATTATTGAGGAGCGGGTCTTCTATAGTGATAATGCCCATGCAGTGACTGCAAGGGCTGCCAAAAATTAGGATGCATTCCAATACCCTTTTAAAGAGACATTGAGGAGGGCCTCAGTAAAAAAAAAAAAATTCCCATTATAAAGAAATGGGTCTCCTATACTGGTAATGCACATGCAGGGCTGCCAAAAAATTGGATGCCCTTCAATACCCCTTTGAAGAGATGTACAAGAGGTCCTCAGTAACAAAATTGTTACCGTTGTTAAGAAATGGGTCTCCTGTACTGGTAATACCCATGCAGTGACTGCAAGGGCTACCAATAAATTAGATGCACTCCAATACCCCTTTGAAAAGACGTACAGGAGGTCCTCATTAAAAAAATTGTTACCATTGTTAATGAATTGGTCTCCCAAGTGAATTGGCTGAAAAACATTTACCCCTGGGGGGGTATACATGAACAGAACATACTGTATAGCATACAGAATGTTAGAGGTAGGCCTCTAAAAAGATTTCCTACGGGCATCATAAACACCCTTACAAAAAAATTATGAGGGCGTTGCATCAAGGTCACCCTGGTAATATGGTGGTGGAGGATGAGGAGAAGGAGAAGGAGGAGGACAAAAGAAAATAGAATTATCAGGGAGCGTATACCCATGTCTGGGTGTGAAGAGGTGCATGGGAATAGAGTCCCCCCCTAAAAAAAAAGCCACTGGATTAGACTTCATGTTCCTCTGCTATCATCCAGTGGTGTTGAGAAGTCTGGTCCAATCCAGCCCTTGTTCATTTTTATGAGTCAGCATGTCAGCATTTTCAGTTGTCAGACGGATGCGCCTATCAGTTATAATGCCCCCTGCGGCACTAAACCCCGCTCTGACAAAACACTAGCAGCAGGGCAGGCCAGGACCTCCAAGGCGTAGAGAGCCACTTCTTGCCATGGGTCCAGCTTGAATACCCAATAATTATAAGACACAGAGGAATCACAGAAGATGTTGGTATGGTTGGCAAGGTAGTCCTTCAGCATCTTCCAAAAATTTTTCATCCTTGTCAGAGTACCCCGCACATCAGGGCCTGGGCTCTGTGAGGTTCTGAGAAAACTGTCCCACACCTTTGACAGTGTTCCCCTCCCTTAGCTGCGTCTTATTTGTATCTCCCTTGCCTGTACTCCTTGGTTGTCCAAGGAACTGTGACATCTGCCACCAACGTTTTCAGATGGGAATTTTTTTAATAATTCCGCAACAAGGTACTTCTGGTACTGCAACATTTTAATAGACCTCCACCTCGGGAAGGATAAATTGAAAGTTCTCCTGTAGCGTGGGTCTAGAAGTGTGACCAACCAGTAATTACTGTCGGCATACAACGTGAGGGTCACAGGAAAGGCAAGGGAACATAAAGTCAGCCATGTGTGCCAGACTGCCACCAGCCAAGTTTTCCCTTTCCTGACCAATAGGATGATTGTCCATGCTCTCCTCCTTATCCTCCTCCTCCTCATTCTCCCTTTCCTCAGGCCATCCACACTCCCTATCTTGGTGGAGTCCTCAAAGTTTTGGAGGACGACACAGATGTTTGACATCCATGCCCACTCATCAGTTCTTATGTGCAAAGGCTGACCTGAATGCCAATGGGCATGTTGAAGCTGGTACTCAACAACTGCCCTCTGCTGCTCACAAATCTTTCCCAACATCTGCAACTTTGCGTTCCAATGTGTGTCGGTTAGCTGGAAGCTGGAAACGCTGCTGAAGCACGGTGAGGACGGCAGAAGCTGTAGGTGACTTTCGAAAATGGACACACACGCAGCGTACTTTGACAAGCAGCTCAGGCTATGGGTAGCTATTGAGAAACCACTGAACCACTAGGTTGAGCACATGCGCCAAGCATAGTACGTGAGTGAGGTTGGACAAGCACTTGTCCACGCTTCCGTAGTTAGGTGGACCTTCCCAGTAACTGTGTTGTTGTAGGCACGGCTAATGTTCTGGTACAGGCATTGTGTAATGAGGGGATGGCACACCGGGAGAAATAGTGGTGACTGGGGACCGAGTACCGAGGGATGGCCACCACCGTCAGGTTATGGAAAGATTCCATCTCCATGAGCCTAGAAGGAAACATTTCAAGTGCAAGCATTTGAGAAATGTATGAGTTTAGTAGTGTGGCTTATTGGACGTTGGCTGCGTATTTGCACTTGCGGTCCAAGGACTGGGGGAGGGATAACTGATCGCTGCACTGGGACAAGGACATGGACAGTGACTGTGATGGTTGCAAGTGTGCAACGACAGGTGCAGGATGGGAGGCATCTTCGTCTGCGCCATGGACAGGGGATTGATGTGCACGCACAATAGAAGAACAGGCAGTGGTGCCATCCGTAGACAATGTTTCTGGACCCTGGTGTTCGGCCCACCTAGTCAGGTGCTTTGCTGTCATGTGCCTCAGCATGCTGGTGGTGGTCAGTCTGGTAGTTTTGCTGGCCCTGCTGATGCTGGCCTGGCAGATGTTGCAAATGGCCTTTTTGGGGTTATATGTACAGTCTTTGAAAAAGAGCCAGACTCTGGAAGACCTAATGGTTGGACTGGCAACTTCCCTCATGTTGGTGTTCCGGGGCACAGTTGCCCATCTTGTGTCTGTGGCCACCCTACTGCTTGTTCCTGCCTGCTATGGTGCTACGCCTCCCCCCTCTGTGTGCTGCTGTCCTCGCTATGCATGTCACCTTGCCAGGTTGGGTCCATGACTTCATCGTCCACTATATCGTCTTCCATGTATGAACCCTGGGCCTCCTACGGACTTGGTGGCAATTGTGTCTCATCATCATCATCCACCTCTTGAGATTCCCACCATCACCTTCATGTGACCAGGGCTGCTCAAATATTTGGGCATCGCTACATGCGATCTCCTCTTGCTCTTCTTGATGCTGGCTTGGCGAGAGGCCCGAATCTCTAAATGTAAAAGTGAACAGCTCTTTGGAGTGTCCAAGTGTGGGGTCAGTTGTCTCCAGGCACTCGGCATGGTGGGAGGAAAGAGGATCAGAGTGAGGAATATGTGGTCCAGAATTATGGCTACTGAGACTTCACCGTGTGGAAGACAGGGTGGTGGTGGTGGCAAAGTGACTGGAATAATTATTTACTATCCAACCAACAACCTTTTCACATTGCTCTGGCTTCAAGAATGGTGTCCCGTGGCCCCCTAGTAATTGGGACAGGAAGGTAGTTCAACACGATGTGGGTGTTTGTTGTGCTCCCTCAGCAGGCACAGTTTCATCTTGCCCACGGCCTCGGCCTCTCCGTGCACCATCGTCATCATGTCCACTTCCCCATCCCTTTACCATTTTAAATGGAGTGTAGTATTTGGCCCGCTCAACAAAATGTCTGTATTATTACCGCAGTAATATGTGATCACATGTGACAACCACGGTTTTAGGCTGTGACCTTGTAGTATAGTATTGGTCAGTGACCAAGTGTGAATAGGTTCAACAAAACACAGCTGACTGACTTTAAATGGAGTATATTTGGCATGCTCCACAAAATGTCTGTATTATTACCGCAGTAATATGCGATCACATGTGATGACCACGGGTTTTAGGCTGTGGCCTTGTAGTATAGTATTGGTCAAAGACCAAGTGTGAATAGATTCAACAAAACACAGATGACTTTAAATGTAGTGGAATATTTGGCACGCTCCAAAAAATGTCACGATCAGTACAGCAGTAATATGAGATCACGTGTGATCATGGAAAAGTTTCTCTGCTTACACAATGCAGCAGTGTGAATAAAATAAAAAAAAACTGCCTGTATTCTGCTAGCAAGCAAATGGAGTACTGTTTTGCATTTTAAGCAAGTAATCAGGATGAAGAGCAAAGAAATAGCCTTGATATCTAGGGTTATGGATATCTGTAACAGCAGCAGCAGACAGAACATGCAATGGACCCTATTGTGCTGTATACACTGTCCACACACCCTGCCTGCCTAACTCCTGCTATCACCCTCACCAGTAATATATGCAGCTGGATTAGTCCTTAGAAGGACTGTTAGTTTAGATGTATTCATATCTATAATATAACGGGAGATGCGTGTCTCTGTCTGAAGCCTTTATAGACTGCGCAAGCGCGATACGCCTGCGCAGTCTGGCTCCAGACAAAAGACCGCATGGAGCCGTCACAGGTAAGAGGAGTGTATGGCACCGGAGATCATGGTATGTGTAGACACTGAACGCATACCGCGATCTCCAGCGCTATACTTACATACTTACCTGACCGGGAGGAGTGTTGCCGCGGCGCCTCTCTTCGCCGGAGACTGGGGCAGGAGTGAGGAGTCGGAATCGGCACATGCACATAGAGCTATCCGGCGCCATTTCACTGAAGACACATTTGCAGTGTGTCTTCAGCAAAATGGTGCTGGACAGCGCGGTATGGGCACACGTGTACTCCGGTAACACACTGCTCCCCTGGCCTCCAGCAGAACAGGACACAGCAGCGCTGGAGCACAGGGAAGAAAGGTGAGTATAAGTGTTTAATTTTTGTATGTGTGTGCAGAGTGAAAGGGATGAGAGGTGCCATACATATCAGGATTGGGTGGTGAGGGGGCCACACATACCAGGATTGGGGGGATGAGGGTTACCATGCATACCAGGATTGTGCGGTGAGGGGACCATGCATACCAGGATGAGGGGTACCACACATACCAGGATTGGGGGGTGAGGGAACCATGCATACCAGGATTGGGGGGGGTGAGGGAACCATGCATACCAAAATAGGGATGAGGGGTACCATACATACCAGGATAAGAATGCGGGGTACCATGCATAGCAGGATGAGGGATGGGGTGCCATGCATACCAGGATGAGGGGTACCACACATACCAGGATTGGGGGGTGAGGGGACCATGCATAGCAGGATTGGGGGGGTGAGGGAACCATGCATACCAGAATAGGGATGAGGGGTACCATACATACCAGGATAGGAATGCGGGGTACCATACATAGCAGGATGAGGGATGGGGTGCCCTGCATACCAGGATGAGGGGTACTACACATACCAGGATTGGGGGTGAGGGGACCATGCATACCAGGATTTGGGGGGTGAGAGAACCATGCATACCAGAATAGGGATGAGGGGTGCCATAAATACCAGGATAGGGATGAGGGGTGTCATGCATACTAGGATGAGGGATTGGAGGCCATACATACCAGAATTGGGGTGAGGGGTGCCATGCATACCAGAATCGGGATGAGGGGTACCATGCATACCAGGATGAGGGATGGTGTGCCATGCATACCAGGATTGGGGGATGAGGGGGTCATACATACCAGGATTGGGGGATGAGTGGTGCCATACATACCAGAATAGGGATAAGGGGTACCATGCATACCAGGATGAGGAGTGGGGTGCCATGCATACCAGGATGAGGGGTACCATACATACCAGGATAGTGATGAGTGGTATCTTAGAAACCAGGATGAGGGATGGGGTGCCATGCATACCAGGATTGGAGGATGAGTTGTGCCATGCATACCAGGATGAGTGAATGGGTACCATACATACTAGGATTGGGGTATGAGGGGTGCCATACATACCAGGATTGGGATGAGGGGTGCCATGCATACCAGGATAGGGATGAGGGGTGCCATGCTTTCTAGGATGAGGGATTGGGTGCCATGCATACCAGGTTTCTGGGATGAGGAGGCCATACGTACCAGAATTGTGATGAGGGGTTCCACGCATACCAGGATGAGGGGTACCATAAACCAGAATAGGGATGAGGGGTACCATGCATACCAGGATGAGGGATGGGGTGTCATGCATACCAGGATGAGGGATGGGGTGCCTTGCATACCAGGATTGGGGGATGAGGAGGCCATTCATGTCAGGATTGGGGGATGAGGGGTGCCATACATACCAGAATAGGGATGAGGGGTACCATGCATACCATGATGAGGGATGGGGTGCCATGCATACCAGAATGAGGGGTATCATACATACCAGGATTGGGATGAGGGGTGCCATGTATACCAAATTTGGGATGAGGGGGCCGTGCATACCAGGATTGGGATGATGGGTGCAATGTATACCAGATTTGGAATGAGGGGTGCCATACATACCAGGATAGGGATGAGGGGTGCCATGCATACCAGGATTGGGGATGAGGGGTGCCATGCGTACCAGGATTGGGGATGAGGGGTGCAATGTATACCCAGATTGGGGTTGAGGGGCCATGCATAAAAGGATTGGGGATGAGGGGTGCCATGCATACCAGGATAGGAGATGAGGGGTGCCATGCATACCAGGATTGGGGATGAGGGGTGCCATGCATACCAGAATTGGGGATGAGGGGTGCCATGCATACCAGGATTGGGGATGAGGGGTGCCATGCATACCAGGATTGGGGATGAGGGATGCCATGATACCAGCATTGGGGATGAGGAGTGCCATGCATACCAGGATAGGGATGAGGAGTGCCATGCATACCAGGATGAGGGATGGGGTGCCATGCATACCAGGATGGGGGGTATCATACATACCAGGATTGGGATGAGGGGTACCATGTATACCAGATTTGGAATGAGGGGTGCCATACATACCAGGATTGGGAAGAGGGGTGCCATGCATACCAGGATTGGGGATGAGGGGTGCCATGCATACCATGATTGGGGATGAGGGGTGCCTTGCATACCAGGATTGGGGATGAGGGGTGCCATGCATACCAGGATTGGGGATGAGGGGTGCCATGCATAAAAGGATTGGGGATGAGAAATGACATGATACCAGGATTGGGGATGAGGAGTGTCATGCATACCGGGATAGGGATGAGGAGTGCCATGCATACCAGGATTGGGGATGAGGGAGCCATGCATACCAGGATTGGGGATGAGGGGTGCCATGCATACCAGGATTGGGGATGAGGGGTGCCATGCATACAAGGATTGGGGATGAGGGGTGCCATGCATACCAGGATTTGGATGAGGGGCTATGCATACCAGGATAGGAATGAGGGGTACCATGCATACCAGGATAGTAATGTGGGGGGGCATACATACCAGGATTCGGATTAGGGGTCATGCATACCAGGATAGGGATGAGGGGTACCATGCATACCAGGATGAGGTATGGGGTGCCATGCATAGCAGGATAGGGATGAGGGGTGCCATGCATACTAGGAAGAGGATGAGGGGCCCAGGCATACCAGGATGAGGGATACCATACATACCAGGATAGGGATGAGGGATGGGGTACCATGCATACCAGGATAGGGATGAGGAGTACCACACAAACCAGGATTGGGGATGAGGGGTGCCATGTATACCAGGATTGGGGGTGAGGGGTGCCATGCATACCAGGATTGGGGATGAGATGTGCCATGCATACCAGGATTGGGGGTGAGGGGTGCCATGCATACCAGGATTGGGATGATGGGTGCAATGTATACCAGATTTGGAATGAGGGGTGCCATACATACCAGGATTGGGATGAGGGGTGCCATGCATACCAGGATTGGGGATGAGGGGTGCCATGCGTACCAGGATTGGGATGAGGGGTGCCATGTATAGCAAATTTGGGATGAGGGGGCCATGCATACCAGGATTGGGATGATGGGTGCAATGTATACCAGATTTGGAATGAGGGGTGCCATACATACCAGGATTGGGATGAGGGGTGCCATGCATACCAGGATTGGGGATGAGGGGTGCCATGCGTACCATGATTGGGGATGAGGGGTGCAATGTATACCCGGATTGGGGTTGAGGGGCCATGCATAAAAGGATTGGGGATGAGGGGTGCCATGCATACCAGGATAGGAGATGAGGGGTGCCATGCATACCAGGATTGGGGATGAGGGGTGCCATGCATACCAGAATTGGGGATGAGGGGTGCCATGCATACCTGGATTGGGGATGAGGGGTGCCATGCATACCAGGATTGGGGATAAGGGATGCCATGATACCAGCATTGGGGATGAGGAGTGCCATGCATACCAGGATAGGGATGAGGAGTGCCATGCATACCAGGATGAGGGATGGGGTGCCATGCATACCAGGATGGGGGGTATCATACATACCAGGATTGGGATGAGGGGTACCATGTATACCAGATTTGGAATGAGGGGTGCCATACATACCAGGATTGGGATGAGGGGTACCATGTATACCAGATTTGGAATGAGGGGTGCCATACATACCAGGATTGGGAAGAGGGGTGCCATGCATACCAGGATTGGGGATGAGGGGTGCCATGCATACCATGATTGGGGATGAGGGGTGCCTTGCATACCTGGATTGGGGATGAGGGGTGCCATGCATACCAGGATTGGGGATGAGGGGTGCCATGCATAAAAGGATTGGGGATGAGAAATGACATGATACCAGGATTGGGGATGAGGAGTGTCATGCATACCGGGATAGGGATGAGGAGTGCCATGCATACCAGGATTGGGGATGAGGGAGCCATGCATACCAGGATTGGGGATGAGGGGTGCCATGCATACCAGGATTGGGGATGAGGGGTGCCATGCATACAAGGATTGGGGATGAGGGGTGCCATGCATACCAGGATTTGGATGAGGGGCTATGCATACCAGGATAGGAATGAGGGGTACCATGCATACCAGGATAGTAATGTGGGGGGGCATGCATACCAGGATTCGGATTAGGGGTCATGCATACCAGGATAGGGATGAGGGGTACCATGCATACCAGGATGAGGTATGGGGTGCCATGCATAACAGGATAGGGATGAGGGGTGCCATGCATACTAGGAAGAGGATGAGGGGCCCATGCATACCAGGATGAGGGATACCATACATACCAGGATAGGGATGAGGGATGGGGTACCATGCATACCAGGATAGGGATGAGGAGTACAACACAAACCAGGATTGGGGATGAGGGGTGCCATGCATACCAGGATTGGGGGTGAGGGGTGCCATGCATACCAGGATTGGGGATGAGATGTGCCATGCATACCAGGATTGGGGGTGAGGGGTGCCATGCATACCAGGATTGGGATGATGGGTGCAATGTATACCAGATTTGGAATGAGGGGTGCCATACATACCAGGATTGGGATGAGGGGTGCCATGCATACCAGGATTGGGGATGAGGGGTGCCATGCGTACCAGGATTGGGATGAGGGGTGCCATGTATACCAAATTTGGGATGAGGGGGCCATGCATACCAGGATTGGGATGATGGGTGCAATGTATACCAGATTTGGAATGAGGGGTGCCATACATACCAGGATTGGGATGAGGGGTGCCATGCATACCAGGATTGGGGATGAGGGGTGCCATGCGTACCAGGATTGGGGATGAGGGGTGCAATGTATACCCGGATTGGGGTTGAGGGGCCATGCATAAAAGGATTGGGGATGAGAGGTGCCATGCATACCAGGATAGGAGATGAGGGGTGCCATGCATACCAGGATTGGGGATGAGGGGTGCCATGCATACCAGAATTGGGGATGAGGGGTGCCATGCATACCTGGATTGGGGATGAGGGGTGCCATGCATACCAGGATTGGGGATAAGGGATGCCATGATACCAGCATTGGGGATGAGGAGTGCCATGCATACCAGGATAGGGATGAGGAGTGCCATGCATACCAGGATGAGGGATGGGGTGCCATGCATACCAGGATGGGGGGTATCATACATACCAGGATTGGGATGAGGGGTACCATGTATACCAGATTTGGAATGAGGGGTGCCATACATACCAGGATTGGGATGAGGGGTACCATGTATACCAGATTTGGAATGAGGGGTGCCATACATACCAGGATTGGGAAGAGGGGTGCCATGCATACCAGGATTGGGGATGAGGGGTGCCATGCATACCATGATTGGGGATGAGGGGTGCCTTGCATACCAGGATTGGGGATGAGGGGTGCCATGCATACCAGGATTGGGGATGAGGGGTGCCATGCATAAAAGGATTGGGGATGAGAAATGACATGATACCAGGATTGGGGATGAGGAGTGTCATGCATACCGGGATAGGGATGAGGAGTGCCATGCATACCAGGATTGGGGATGAGGGAGCCATGCATACCAGGATTGGGGATGAGGGGTGCCATGCATACCAGGATTGGGGATGAGGGGTGCCATGCATACAAGGATTGGGGATGAGGGGTGCCATGCATACCAGGATTTGGATGAGGGGCTATGCATACCAGGATAGGAATGAGGGGTACCATGCATACCAGGATAGTAATGTGGGGGGGCATGCATACCAGGATTCGGATTAGGGGTCATGCATACCAGGATAGGGATGAGGGGTACCATGCATACCAGGATGAGGTATGGGGTGCCATGCATAACAGGATAGGGATGAGGGGTGCCATGCATACTAGGAAGAGGATGAGGGGCCCATGCATACCAGGATGAGGGATACCATACATACCAGGATAGGGATGAGGGATGGGGTACCATGCATACCAGGATAGGGATGAGGAGTACAACACAAACCAGGATTGGGGATGAGGGGTGCCATGCATACCAGGATTGGGGGTGAGGGGTGCCATGCATACCAGGATTGGGGATGAGATGTGCCATGCATACCAGGATTGGGGGTGAGGGGTGCCATGCATACCAGGATTGGGATGATGGGTGCAATGTATACCAGATTTGGAATGAGGGGTGCCATACATACCAGGATTGGGATGAGGGGTGCCATGCATACCAGGATTGGGGATGAGGGGTGCCATGCGTACCAGGATTGGGATGAGGGGTGCCATGTATACCAAATTTGGGATGAGGGGGCCATGCATACCAGGATTGGGATGATGGGTGCAATGTATACCAGATTTGGAATGAGGGGTGCCATACATACCAGGATTGGGATGAGGGGTGCCATGCATACCAGGATTGGGGATGAGGGGTGCCATGCGTACCAGGATTGGGGATGAGGGGTGCAATGTATACCCGGATTGGGGTTGAGGGGCCATGCATAAAAGGATTGGGGATGAGGGGTGCCATGCATACCAGGATTGGGGATGAGGGGTGCCATGCATACCAGGATAGGCATGAGGGGTGCCATGCTTTCTAGGATGAGGGATTGGGTGCCATGCATACCAGGTTTCTGGGATGAGGAGGCCATACGTACCAGAATTGTGATGAGGGGTTCCACGCATACCAGGATGAGGGGTACCATAAACCAGAATAGGGATGAGGGGTACCATGCATACCAGGATGAGGGATGGGGTGTCATGCATACCAGGATGAGGGATGGGGTGCCTTGCATACCAGGATTGGGGGATGAGGAGGCCATTCATGTCAGGATTGGGGGATGAGGTGTGCCATACATACCAGAATAGGGATGAGGGGTACCATGCATACCATGATGAGGGATGGGGTGCCATGCATACCAGAATGAGGGGTATCATACATACCAGGATTGGGATGAGGGGTGCCATGTATATCAAATTTGGGATGAGGGGGCCGTGCATACCAGGATTGGGATGATGGGTGCAATGTATACCAGATTTGGAATGAGGGGTGCCATACATACCAGGATAGGGATGAGGGGTGCCATGCATACCAGGATTGGGGATGAGGGGTGCCATGCGTACCAGGATTGGGGATGAGGGGTGCAATGTATACCCAGATTGGGGTTGAGGGGCCATGCATAAAAGGATTGGGGATGAGGGGTGCCATGCATACCAGGATAGGAGATGAGGGGTGCCATGCATACCAGGATTGGGGATGAGGGGTGCCATGCATACCAGAATTGGGGATGAGGGGTGCCATGCATACCAGGATTGGGGATGAGGGGTGCCATGCATACCAGGATTGGGGATGAGGGATGCCATGATACCAGCATTGGGGATGAGGAGTGCCATGCATACCAGGATAGGGATGAGGAGTGCCATGCATACCAGGATGAGGGATGGGGTGCCATGCATACCAGGATGGGGGGTATCATACATACCAGGATTGGGATGAGGGGTACCATGTATACCAGATTTGGAATGAGGGGTGCCATACATACCAGGATTGGGATGAGGGGTGCCATGCATACGATTATAGGAGATGAGGGGTGCCATGCATACCATGATTGGGGATGAGGGGTTACAACCTTATTTGGCCATGTGGTGTGTGAGATATAATCAGACACATCATGTTTCATTTATGAAGGAGGGACTCTGAAAGTCACAAAGCCTAGTTCTATAGGGCCATCAGGCGGCCTTTACTATTCTTAAAGGGCCAGCTGTCGGCCCTCACTATTTTTGCAGAGCCATCAGCCTTCTATGTTTTATTGTTCCCATTACTAAAGAGTGGGTCTCCTATACTGTTATTGCGTATGCATTGAGTGCCAGGGCTGCCCAAAATTTGGATGCACCCCAATACCACTTTGAAAATTTGGATGCACCCCAATACCACTTTGAAGAGACTTAGAGTAGGGCCCCCTGAAAACAATGTTCCTATTATTAGGAAGTGGGTCTCCCCTTGTATTTGCCTATGCAGTGAATGCAAGGGTTGCCAAAAACTTGGAGGCACTTCAATGCTCCTTGAAAGAAACGTGGAGGTCAGAGGGCCTCCTGAAAACAATGTTCCCATTATTAAGAAGTGGGTCTTCCATTGTGTTTGCCTATGCAGTGAATGCAAGTGTTGCCAAAAAATTGGAGGCACTCCAATGCCCCTTTGAAGAGACGTGGAGGTCAGAGGGCCTCCTGAAAACAATGTTCCCATTATTAGGAAGTGGGTCTCCCATTGTGTTTGCCTATGCAGTGAATGCAAGAGTTGCCAAAAATTTGGAGGCACTCCAATGCCCCTTGGAAGAGATGTGGAGGAGGGCCTCTTTTAAAAATGTTCCCATTAGAAAGGAGTGGGCCTCCTATACTTGTAATATCAATGCACTAAGTGTATGGGCTGAAAAACATTTACCCCTGGGGGTATACATGAACATACTGTATAAAAATTTTTTTTTATGGGCATCATAAACACCCTTTAAAAAAATTATGTGGGTGTTGCATCACGGACCACGGACCACGGTCACCCTGGTGATATGGTGGTGGAGGATGAAGATGAGGAGAAGGAGGAGGACAAGAGCAAATAGCCCAAATCATCAGGAAGCGTATACCAATGTCTGGGTGTGAAAAGGTGCATGGGAATACACCTTCCAAGAAAAGACACTGGATTTGAGTTTATGTTACGCTGCTATCATTCGGTGGCGTTGAGAAGTCTGGACAAATCCAGCCCTTGTACATTTTTATAAGAGTCAGCCTGTCAGCATTTTCAGTTGACAGGCAGATGCACTTATCAGTTATAATTCCAATAGCGGCACTAAAAACCCGCTCTGATAAAACGCTGGCGGCAGGGCAGGCCAGGACCTTCAAGGGATAGAGAGCCAGTTCATTCCACATATCCAGCTTGAATACCCAATAATTATAAGGCACAGAGGAATCACAGAGGACATTGGTACCGACAGCAAAGTACTCCCTCAGCATCTTCCCAAATGTTGCTCTCCTTGTGAGAGTACCCCACGCCTCAGGGCTTGTACGATGGGAGGGGCTGAGAAAATTCTCCCAGAACTTTGACAGTGTTCCCCTGCCTCTCCTGGTTTGAAGTTGTGTCTCTCTCGTCTGTACTCCTTGGTTGTCCAATGAAGTGTGACCTCTGCCGCCAGCGTTTTCTGATGGGAATTTTTTTAATAGCTCCGCAACAAGGGCCTTCTGTTACAGCCCCATTTTTGTAGACCTGTCCGCCTCAGGAATAAGAGATATAAAGTTCTCCTTGTAATGTGAGTCTAGAAGTGTCAGCAACCAGTAATAACTGTCACCCAAAAAAGGCAGCATAACATAAACTCAGCCATTCGTGCCAGACTGCTAACAGGCAAGACTTCTGTGTCCTCCCCAAGAGGATGTCCTCTGGCCATCCACGCTGAACAGATGGTATGATAGCTGTGCAGGTAGTACCGTCTATAGTGCATGAAACTAGCACCTGTTCTTCCTCCTCCTCCTCTTCCTCATTGTCCCCCAATCCACGTTGGGATGAAATGAAGCTGGGCTGTGTGTAATCACCCTGTATGGTTCCTTGCTCCATCTCATTGTGCTCCGCCTGCAATGCATCCTCTTTGATTGTGAGCAGAGAGCATTTCGTAAGACAGAGAAGTGGGATGGTGACGCTAATTATGGTGTCATCGCTGCTCACCATCTTGGTGGAGTCCTCAAAGTTTTGGAGCATGGTACATACAGTATGTCTGACATCCATGTCCACTCCTGAGATCATATGTGTGGAGTCTGAACTGAATACTGACGGCCTTGTTGATGCTGGTACTCAACAACTGCCCTCTTCTGCTCACAAATCCTTCCCAACATCTGCAGTGTAGAGTTCCAACGCGTGGGGACATCACACACCAGTCTGTGAGCCGAAAGCTGCAAACGCTGTTGAAACACGGCAAGGGCGATGGAAGCTATAGGTGACTTTCTAAAATGGGCACACAGGTGGCATACTTTAACAAGCAGATCCGGCAGCTCCGGGTAGGATTTGAGAAACCGCTGAACCACGAGGTTAAGCACATGGGCCAGGCCTGGTATATGTGTGAGCTCGCCTCGCCTCAGAGCCGCCACCAGGTTCCGGCCATTGTCACACACGAACAGGCCTGGCTGTAGGTTCAGTGGTGTGAGCCACAAATCTGCCTGCTCTTTCAGAGCTGTCCACAACTCTTCAGCATTGTGTGGTTGGTCACCTAAGCATATTAGCTTCAGCACAGCCTGTTGCTGCTTTGCAGAGGCAGTGCTGCAGTGCTTCCAGCTTGTGACTGATGTGGTCATTTCGGGGATGGAGACTGAAAAGGAGGAGGAGGCTGAGGAGGATGAGGTACAGGAGCTGGAGACCATGGGGGCTACCCTGAATGACCTAGGGCCCGCAATCCTTGGTGTCGGGAGGACGTGTTCCGTCCCAAGGTCTGACTGGGTCCCAGCTTCCTCTATGTTAACCCAGTGTGCCGTCAGCGAGATGTACCGTGCCTGCCCACAAGCACTTGTCCACGTGTCCATGGTTAGGTGGACTTTCCCGGTATCTGCGTTTTTGAGGGCACGGCTAATGTTTTGGGACACGTGCTTGTGTAATGCGGGGACAGCACACCGGGAGAAATAGTGGCGGCTGGGGACCAAGTACCTAGGGACGGCCGCCACCATTATGTTGCGGAATGCTTCCATCTCCACGAGCCTAAAAGGCAACATTTCGAGCGCAAGCAGTCGTGAAATGTGAGAATTTAGTAGTGTTGGCTGTGGGGCGTTGGCTGCGTATTTGCGCTTGCGTTCCAAGGACTGGGGTATGGACAACTGAACGCTGCACTGGGACAAGGACGTGGACGTGCTTCCTGATGCTGCTACTTGAGAGTGTGCAGCGTCAGGTGCAGGGAAAGAGGCATCTTCGCATGCACCATGGACAGGGGATTGGCTTGCATGCACAACAGTGGAAGAAGCAATGGTGCCACCCGTAGACACTGTTCCTGGACCCTGGGGTTCGGCCCACAAAGTTGGCTGCTTTGCTGCCATGTCCCTGATCATGCTGGTGGTGGTCAGGCTGGTCGTTTTTCCACCCCTGCTAATGCTGGACTGGCAGGTGTTGCAAATGGCCTTTTTGGGGTTATCCGCAGAGTCTTTAAAAAACAACCAGACTCGGGAAGACCTAACAGTTGTACTCGCAACTTCCTTCATTTTGGTGTTACGTGGAATGGTTGCCTGCCTTCTGTCTGCGGCCACTACACTACTTTTTCCTGTCTGTTGGGGTGCTCTGCCTCCCTCCCCCTGTGTGCCACTGTCCTCGCTCTGCATGTCCTCCTGCCAGGTTGGGTCAGTTACTATATCATCCACCACCTCGTCTTCCAGTTCAGCACCCTGGTCCTCCTCCTGACTTTCTGGCAATTGTGTCAAATCATCGTTCACCTCTTGTGACACTTTTCCACTGTCACCTTTGTGTGACCGTGGCTGCTCAAATATTTGGGCATCACTACATGCGATCTTCTCGTGCCTTGCTTCAAGTGGACCGGGCGAAAGGCCCAAATCTATAAATGGAAAAGTGAACAGCTCTTTAGAGTGGGAGGAAGGAGGATCAGGGTGAGGAATATGCGGTCCAGACTCACAGCCACTGAGACTTGACCGTGTGGAAGACAGGGTGGTGGTGGTGGTGGTGGCTAAGTGACTGGAAGCATTATCTGCTATCCAACCAACAACCTTTTGACACTGCTCTGGGTTCAATAGTGGTGTGCTGCGGTCCCCTAGGAATTGAGACAGGAAGGTCGAGCGAGAAGATGTGATGTTTGTTGTGGCACAATTTCAGCTTGGCCTCGGCCTCTGCATGCACCATCACCATCACGTCCAGCTCCCCGTCCTTTGCCATGTGCCTTGCCCATTTTAAATGGAGGACAATATCTTCCACGCTCACTACAAATGACTGAATTTGGAGCGAACTTATATGTGATCCGTGTGACGGAGAAACCACAGTTTTAAATAACTGGCCTGTAGGTAACTATTTTAAACAGCAAACTGGTGTCAATTGCTTCACTGACACACTGAAACATATTTTTAATGGAGGTTAGAAATGGCAGTATTTTCTGAAAAAATATATGCGATCCATGTGACGGAGAAAACACAGTTTTACATAGATGGATTTTTAGCGCTGTAATATGGAAAGGACCTGGCTGTATTCTGCAGTGCCAACAAGTAAATGGCGCAGAAAAACTGTGTTCTCTGGATTGCTTTTTAAGCAAATAATGAGGATTAAGATCCAAAGAAAAGTATTCCTGGCCCCTGTCACATGGGCCTTTGTCTAGAAATATCTAACAGCAGCAGAAGGCAGAACTGGAATGGAGCCTCTTATGCTATATGCACTGCAGTCTGCTATATACACTGACTGCCTATATACACTGCCTGCCTGATATCTCTGCAGATGAATTAATCCTCAGAAGGACTGTTTGTTGAGATGGATATGTGTAATGTACGTGTTTTCTTCCTACACTACCTAATGCACAAGCAAATCTCTCCCTAGCTGAGCAGCACCTCTCTCTACTCTGTCTGATTTTGGAGTGACTGTGACGAGGACAGCGGCGCCTGGTCTGATATAGACCTGATGATGCTATGCGGCCAGCCAATCTCTGTAATGTCACAACCACCATGGCTGCGGCATTACAATGAGTGGCAGGCAATCCCTGCATGTTGATTGGCGCTCTGAAGAGGGCCAAACATGCAAGGAGGGAACCCGAGCATCCGCCCGAGCGAATACAGAGTACTTGCGAGTATGCTCGCAAATCACTCGGAATAACGTATTGTATTGTCCTCTTTTGTTAAATCTTTGTATATTTTTCCTAAACACTGCCTCCCTTTAGGATTAAATCTAAAATTTAATAGTCCTGTTTCTTTTGCTCTATAATCGTTCCCTCCCCCGAAGCCATATACGCTACCAGAACGCAGTTGTCCGACCAGGCTTATATTATATTTCAAATCTGGCCAGTGGTGGCAGTGAATAATATTAATTGGGCTATCGTGAAGCTGGCAGTGACCGTACAGGTGCGCATACACATATTCCATGTGTTGGAATCCGGAGGTGTATACTCCATACTAGTGTTGAGCGAGCACTAAAATGCTCGGGTGCTCAAAGCTCGAGCCGAGCTCACCGTGATACTCGGGTGCTCGACCCGAGCAACAAGCCCAATGTTAGTCTATGGGAGACCCGAGCATTTTTGCGGCGGCACCCACGGCAGTCTGTAGAAAGCCTAAAACGTGCCCAAAACGATAGTGGCAGTGCTCAAAAGACATGGGGGCAGCATCGGGATTGTCCCTGGAAGCATTTCTGACCCCCAGGTCACTGCTGTCAACAATGTGGTCAGAGGTATTAAGCCACTTTTACGGGCTCATAATAAAACGTTCAAAAGTGAAACTGAAACGGTTTTCCTGTGAAATATGTTAAGGAATTTCCTTTCCAGGGTAAAGACTTGTGTATAAGGTAAAATAAATAACCAAAAACAAAAATACTCCTCCACACCTTGGGCTATGTTCACAAGTAGCATTTTTCATGCGTTTTTGCACTTTTGTATTGCTTTCAACCGTGACAAAAGCATTCACCGGGAAATGTCATTTTAACATTTTACAACCTTATCTGGCCATGTGCTGTGTGACACATGCATACAGTGCTTAAAAGACATGGGAACAGCATGGGAAAGACCCCTGTAAGCATCTCTGACTCCCAGGTCACTGCCTAAAAGTGTGCCCATCAGAAATGATCCTTGCCGCATCAGAAGATTCAGACTTGCAACTATCACCGTGCAAGTCCTTGTCCCAGGGAAGTGTTCAATTGTACCTCCCCCATTCCTTGCAACGCAAGCGCAAATATGCAGCCAACCACCCACCCACCCGCAGGCTGCAATACCATACTGCTAGCTTTCTCTTGAAATGGGGCCTTTTAGTTTGGAGGAGGCCGAAGCTGGCCACTACCTCATGGCTGCTTCGGCAGCGAGGTATCCATACTCAGTCCCCAGCCGCCCGGCGACCGGGTGTCCACACAAGGTCCCCAGCCGCCTCTGTTTCTCCTGTCACCTTCCCACACACTTTTCTTAGCCTGGCCTGCTTTAGGGCAGCATTGGACGAGCCCACCAGAGAACCAGACTCCTCCGGTGTTTTCTTTTAATGCAAGTGTAGTGCCCCGATGGTTCGGCTGCTACAGGGGTATTGAACCTCAACCAGAGGTGTGATATTCCACTCCCAGGTAAGGATGGAGTGTGGACCAGGGCTCAGTTAGCTGCATACACACACTCACCCCATTTCCGGGGGACAGCTCGATGGTGCTCCCATTTATGCAGGCACAACTGACCATGTCCCTGGCTGGAGTGGGGAGGGGGGAGAGAACCCAGTGATGTAGGAGCAGTAGGGGACGGTTTCTGGAGCATAGGAAGGAGCTCATTGGGTGCAGGTCACCTGAGCTCAGACAAAGAGAAGCAGATAAAAGGTGGGAGCCATCTTTAGTCAGTGTTCAGTCCAGTCAGAGCAGAAAGGAGAGAGAGCTGACAGGGAGCTGCGGCTCAGCCAGAGCTCAGCTCCACGAGGCAGGCCTAGGGAGAATGCCGGGGTCAGAGAGGAGAAGAGAAGAAGGAGAAGGAAGGAAAGAGGAGAGACAGAGGAGTATAAAGGCTCCAGAAACAAGAAGGCAGAAGGGACCCTAAGAGAGCAGAATGGACAGCAACCGTTGCAAGCCCACTTATATCGGGTGAAGGGTCAGGCCATGGAAGGGTACCGGATTCCCAATTTGGTTGAGGTAAATCATCCCTCAGCCAAGAACCGGAGGTCGTGATCATTTATTGGTGCGACCCCTTGCTACACCCGCTAGGAAGGCACCACATAGGGTCAGGGAAACTGGTGCCAAGTTTTACCAGAGAATGCCCGAGGCAGCTGGACAGAAGCGTGGTCACTGGTGGGGCACAAGAGGCCAGAGAAAGGATAGAAGGGGGTCCTGTGCCATACTCCTGAATTGCCTGGGGGTTGACCGAGCCCCTCACCTGGTGGACGCAGCACAGCTCAGGCCGTCCTTGCCGACGGAAGTGACTTGGATAACAACTGTGAGTAAAAGGCCTGAACTGCACAATTGGACTCTGTGTGATTTATGCTGCGTCTGCACCATAACCCCAAGTATCCTATTATGCTGCCCTGAGGCTACACTCTTCCCGTGAAAAGTTATCCCATCCCTGTGCTGCACACCAACACCAGCCTCAGCGGTCTGCCTTGCAGCGGCGGTTATCTCTGACCGCAATCCACGGGTGGCATAGTCGGACATTTAAAATGCAACAAACAGACTGCCACAGTATTTGGTCTGACCACCCTGAGCCACGGGACCGGGTTGCCACTACAACCCCCATCAGCACCGTACACTAGAAGGCCCGGTTCCGGGTACCCCACGGCCCAGGGGGCGAGTCACAAGCGTAAGTGCGCAGTCTGCCACCCACCCATCCCCAGGCTGCAATACCATACTGCTAGCTTGAACTTGAAATGGGGCCTTTTAGTTTGGAGTAGGCCGAAGCTGGACACTACCTCATGGCTGCTTCGGCGGCCTGGTATCCATACTCAGTCCCCAGCTGCCCGGCGGCCAGGTGTCCTTAAAAGGTCCCCAGCGCCCCTATTTCTCCTGTCACCTTCCCACACACTTTTCTTAGCCTGGCCTGCTTTAGGGCAGCATTGGACGAGCCCACAAGAGAACCAGACTCCTCCGGTGGGCCCTGGCTTCTCCATCAGGGGAGTTGAGAGTGCCAAGGTGAGGAGCATGATGATGATGATAGAAGTTAGCATCTGCTTTCTTTTCTTTTAATGCAAGCATAAGTGTACAGCCTGCCACCCACCTAACCCCAGGCTGCAATGCCATACTGCAAGCTTGCACTTGAAATGGGGCCTTTTAGTTTGGAGTAGGCCGAAGCTGGTCACTACCTCATGGCTGCTTCGGCGGCCTGGTATCCACACTCAGTACCCTGCCGCCCGGTGGCCGGGAGTCCACACTCGGTCCCCAGTGGCCAGGGGGTGGCCGGGTGTCCATACTCAGTCCCCAGCCGCCCAGCGGCCGGGTGTCCATAAACGTTCCCCAGCCACCCCTATTTCTCCTGTCACCTTCCCACACACTTTTCTAAGCCGGGCCTGCTTTAGGGCAGCATTGTACGAGCCCACCAGAGAACCAGACTCCTCCGGTGGGCCCTGGCTTCTCCATCAGGGGAGTTGAGAGTGCCAAGGTGAGGAGCATGATGTTGAGAGAAGTTAGCATCTGCTTTGTTTTCTGGGAATGCAAGCACATGTATGTAGTAGCGGCTAGGCCTGAGGTGGTCAGCGTTTTTGCGCATATCCTACCTCCTCCGAGGATTGCTGGATGTTTTCCTGCTACTATCCCAGTTCTATGACTCCCGTTAAAACAAAGCTTCAGGTGATGAATGATGGATGAGCTGGTGGCAAAGGAGAAAGAGCAGGAGGAAAAGGGACCATTCACATCAATATCAGGCCAGTCAACCACACATGTCTTGTAGGATATGTTTCTGTACCAAAAAGAGCGGTTCTGCTACACAGTTATAGGGAATACAGTGAGTGCAATGCCTACCAAAAATTTAGAGGCACTCCAATGCCCCTTCAAAGAGACATGGAGGTCAGAGGACCTTAACTAAACCATTTTTTCCATTTATAGCAACTGGGTCTCTGGTTCACTGTTGGCCTAAGCAGTGAATTGAAGGCTTTCCAAAAATTATGAGGAACTGCAATGCCCCTTGAAACAGACATGGATTACAGCGTACTAAAAACCTTCTACCCATTATTGGGGAGTGGGTCTCCCTTCGTGTTCGCCTATGCATTGAAAAGCAAAAGCTGACTAAAATTAGGAGGAAATGCAATGCCCGTTGGAAGAGTCATGGAGGTCGCAGTAGCTTAACAAGACGGTTTTAATGCCCCTTGGAAAAGTGGTGGAGGTCACAGTAGATAAACAAGACGGTTTTAATGCCCCTTGGAAGAGACGTGGAGGTCGCAGTAGCTTAACAAGACGGTTTTAATGCCCCTTGGAAAAGTGGTGGAGGTCACAGTAGCTTAACAAGACGGTTTGAATGCCCCTTGGAAAAGTGGTGGAGGTCGCAGTAGCTTAACAAGATGGTTTTAATGCCCCTTACATGAGCCATACAGTACAGCATCTTAAAAACATTATTCCCATTATTGGGGAGTGGGTCTCCCTTAGTCTTTGCTTATGCCTTCCAAGCAAAAGCTTCCAAAAATTAGGACAGAGAAACTTGCAAAGCTCCTTACAAGAGCCATGCAGTACAGCATATTGCAAATGACGCGCCCCTGGGCCTGTGTCGCGCTGCGTTGCGCACGCGGGAGCTTACCCGGAGCCGGATCTGTTGAGGGTTGTAGTCTCGTGGCGGTGACCCGGTCCGTGCCCAGGGAGTCAAACTGAGCGGCGATGTATCAGCGGTAGATGTTGGACGACTACGCCACCCGTTGAGTACAGCTAAGGAGCTGCTGCTGCAGGGCAGACCGCTGAGGCCGGTGGTAGGATTGTGTAGCGTGATAGTATAACCCCCAACGGGAGGGGTATGGCCTCAGGGCAGCCGACTTTGGATGATGGGGGTAGCAGGAACCACTCGGAGACGGTACGGTGTAGTTCAGGGTCTTTACTGGTGACAAAGATAGACCCTCCCGGAGTACTGGCTAGCGATTGGGGCCTGGTCAGTCCTTGAGCAGATGGGATCTCCCCTGGCCAGGCGGAGTTGTAGGCCTCCCAAACTAACTGTACTCTTCTGGCTACCTTGCTAGAGGCGGGTATAAGTAGCCCACGTCCCTCAGTGTACCGTGTGGTGCTCACCCGTATGGCCGGTGACTCGGGGCCTTCGGGTTTCTTGGCCAGAGGACCTGGAATCCCCTGCCTGACGGATTCTGCTGCTGGGTAGGAGTTAGTCCCCACAGCCTCGGACTCCGGGTCCGGTAAGAAATCTTCTCAGTCAGGGCGAGCTCTGCAGCTGCCAGCCCCTGACTCCTTGTAACACTGCTCCCACAGAGCTCCTGATGTTCTGTTCCTATATTTGCTTCTTTTCTCTATCTCTACTTCTTCTCTACTCACTCACCCTGCCTCAGCCCTAGGTTTATATAGGGGAAGTTCTTCCCCTCCCAGGACTGGGCAGGAGGTGTGGCATGCATAGGATTCCTGACCAAGAGACCTCCCACCTGCTCTCAGACGTAATATCTCTATCACTGTGGCAACCAGACCCCTGGGGTGTCACATTCCCCCCTAGTGAAATTTAGTACTCCGGGACTAAACATATTTTAGAAAAACATAACAAGATATAACAATAACAATACAATAAAGAAACACATAAAGGTGGTCACGGCATGTCCGTAACCGGGTGCAGTCTTTGAAGAAAGCAAGGTGTCCATTTCACCAAAACAGGGAGACGTAACCAGGTAGGGGTCTGTCCTGCCCCGAGTCCTTAACAGTCTTTAGTCCGTCATGGGTTACGCTCCAACTATGTACACAGGATTCCCGGTAAATCCACCAAAGACTCCTATAAACAACTAGAAACACATAATTATACACAAGCAACAAGAAAAACAGGTAACCACAAATAAAACAATTTATACACTTCAAATCCTCCAACGTGCGGGTAACTGGCCTCTAGTGGCCCTAGTGGACCTACGGAGCTGACTGTCTGGCCCTGAACTACAGGGTGTAGGAGCTGTCAAGGGTAAATTGGGCAGCTGTCTACGGGCCCTTTGGCTCACTAGGGATATGGCAGGCTCACTGCAAGCAGAGGGTTGATCCTCCTGATCTGCTGGTGTGGGGTCTTCTGCCTCCTGGACCGGCTGTTCTTCCAGCTCTACCTGTTGCTCCGTAGGTGCTTGGGATGCTGGTTGGAGGAAGGTGAGTACGGGTACCACAACTGCACCATTGACTTGAGTCCAAGACCGAGGGAAGTCTCCGAGCACAGTACTAACCATATCTTCCCTTTCCTCTACGGGTCGATGGTCTTCTTGTTCCTCTTCAGGGTTCCGTAGCTGTTCAGGACACTTCTTCAGGTGATCCCGGGATACAATGGCTGTGGTCTCCCCTCCGTCTTTACTGATGGTACAGACCTTCGGGTTCTCGTGGCTTGAGGGCAGTACGGTGTACGGGTCCTTCTCCCACTGGTCGTCCAACTTGTGGAGCCGTCTTTTCCTCTTCAAGACCTGCTCTCCGGGCACCAGGGGAACAGCGGGAGCATACTGGTTGTAAGTTTTCTCTTGTCTCTCCCTAGCCTGACAGAGACTTCGCTGCACGCTCTCCTGTACTTTCCGGTACTGCTGCTGCTTCTCTGTGTCCCAGTCTGCTTCTGGTGAAGTGTCCTCGGGTGTCAGGACTCCCATTTCCAGGTCAACAGGTAACTTACCAGGTCTCGCCCTCATTAGGTAAGCCGGGGTACAGTTGGTGGAACCTACCGGGATGTGGTTGTATAGGTCCACCAGATCGGGCAGCTTCTCAGGCCACAGACTGCGTTCTTCCAGGGGCAACGTTTTCAGAAGATCCATTACCACCTGGTTCATTTTCTCACAAAGTCCATTAGTTTGCGGATGATAGGGTGTCGTCCTTATCTTCCGGCAGCCATACAGATTGCAGAATTCCTGGAAGACCTCCGCTTCAAAGGCAGGTCCCTGGTCCGTCAGCACTTGGTCCGGGTACCCGTGTGGACGGCAGAAGTGCTGCTGGAAGGCTCTAGCTGCTGTTTGAGCCGTTAAGTCCTTGATGGGGACGACAACCAAGAACCGGGAGTAATGATCCACGATGGTTAACGCGTAGACGTAGCCACTTCTGCTTGGGGTCAGTTTTACATGATCCAAGGCTACCAGTTCCAATGGCTGCCGGGTGACGATGGACTGCAGGGGAGTCTTCTGGCTGGCACGGTCCTTCCTCCTCAGGTTGCACGGGCCACAGTCTCTGCACCACCTCTCGATGGTTCCCCTCATGCCTACCCAATGGAACCGCCCGCGCAGCAGGAACTCCAGCTTCTTCCATCCGAAATGCCCAGCTCCATCGTGGTATGCCTCCATCACCATGGCTGCGTCTCGTCGTGGCACCACTACTTGCCAGATTAGTTCATGCGTCCGGGAGTTAACCATCCTGCGGCACAACTTCCCCTTGTAAAGGAACAGTCTACTCTTTTCTGCCCACAGTTGCTTGGCTTCCTCCGGAGCGTCTGGGTCAAGGCGAGCCTCTGGCCGAGTCAGCATCTCCTTCACCAGCCGGACGGCAGGGTCACTGTCTTGCGTTTCCGCCCAGTTGTAGTGAGGTAAGGGGTTAAGCGTAGCGCCTTGCTTACTCCTTACCCGATGGGAATACTGGATAGTCCCATGACGGTGAAACGCGGGGAGTTCGACTTCTTCCAGTCCCTCTGGATCTTCTCCTACGTCCGGTAGGTTTGGCATCCTGGACAGGGCGTCCGCGTTGGTATTGGAGCGTCCTGCCCGGTATTTGATGGTGAACTCGTAGTTGGACAGGCGGGCCATCCATCTCTGCTCTAGGGCACCGAGTCTTGCCGTGTCCAGGTGTGTCAACGGGTTGTTATCCGTGTACACGACGAACCGGGAAGAAGCGAGGTAGTGCTTAAAGCGTTCGGTGACTGCCCACACCACTGCCAGGAACTCTAGCTTAAATGAGCTGTAATTCTCAGGGTTTCTTTCGGTGGGTCGCAGTTTTCGGCTGGCGTAAGCGATTACTCGTTCTTTCCCCTGCTGGATCTGGGACAGCACGGCTCCTAGCCCGATGTTACTTGCGTCGGTGTAGAGGATAAAGGGCTGGCTGTAATCCGGGTACGCCAGGATTTCATCCCCCGTGAGGGCCATCTTCAGCTGGCGGAAGGACTCTTCTTCCAACTTCTCCCATCTGAAGGGCGGCTTCTGGTTCTTGGCCTTCCGGGACTGGCCTATCAGGAGGTCCTGCATAGGAGCTGCCTTTTTGGTGAAACCGGGGATGAACCTGCAGTAGTAGCCTACCAACCCGAGGAACTGCCGCACTTCCTTTACACTGGAGGGACTTGGCCATTCCTTAATTGCGGTGATCTTATCAGGGTCGGGAGCCACTCCGTCAGCGCTCACCACGTGTCCCAGGTACTGCACCTTTGGTTTCAGGAGGTGACACTTGGAGGGTTTCACCTTTAGGCCGTAGCTTGCCAGAGCTTCGAACACTTCCGCCAGGTGTTTCAGGTGGTCCTCATAAGTCTTAGAATATACGATGACATCGTCCAGGTACAACAGGACCGTCTCGAAGTTTCTGTGGCCCAGACAGCACTCCATTAATCGTTGGAAGGTTCCTGGTGCGTTGCAGAGTCGGAACGGCATACAGGTAAACTCGCTAAGTCCCATCGGGGTGGTGAATGCGGTCTTCTCCCGGTCCGCCTCTGCTACAGGAACCTGCCAGTACCCACTAGTGAGATCCAAGGTAGAGAAGAAGTTAGCAGATCTTAAAGCAGCCAAAGACTCCTCTATCCTTGGTAAGGGGTACGCATCCTTGTGTGTGATACGGTTGATTTTCCGGTAATCTACACACATCCTCATGGTGTTGTCTTTCTTTTTGACTAAGACTAGTGGAGCTGCCCAGGGGCTACAGCTATCCCTGATCACCCCAGCCTCCTTCATGTCTCTAAGCATCCCCTTGGCGTGTTGGTAGTGTGCAGGGGGTACGGGTCGATACCTCTCTTTTATGGGAGGATGGTCTCCCGTGGGGATGTGGTGTTCTACCCCCTTGACTCGCCCGAAGTCTAACGGGTGTTTACTAAACACTCTCTCGTACTCTTGAACCACCCGATAGACTCCCTGTTTCTGGTGTGAGGGAGTGGAGTCAGTACCCAAATGTAGTTGCTGACACCAGTCCTCCATTGTTTTCTTAGAGCCGTTACCTTCCTCCGGGTGAGATGGAGGCAAGAGTTCCACAGATTGTATAGCATTTTGGTTAATGGTATATAATTTGGCTAGCGTGGCATACCGGGGCAGGTACACTTCCCTCTTCCCGATATTGATTATGCGAACGGGCACCCTCCCATGGCGTACATTAACCACCCCCCGTGCTGTCAAGATGGTGGGCCTACTGTCTGAGTAAACTGGTTCTACCATTGCCTGGTAATCTCTACCTCTCAGACCAATAGCTGCCCGGCACCAAATCATCATTTCACTTTTTGGGGGCATGGCAATAGGGAAAGGGTCACACATTCTCACGCTACCAATCTCACCCTCCGGAGAGTTCCACCTGTTGCCGTCGCATCAGTGCCCGGATCTCTTTTTGGAGCACTCGCTGCTCGCCGGAGCTGGCGTTCTTGGCAACCTGCTGTAAAAGGAAAATCACCTCTGCAAGACAATTTTCAATTACATTAGTTCCTAGAGTTATCTTTGGGTGACTCTCGTGTTTGTCAATGTCTACAATGATCAGTCCCTGTGCTGCCAGTTCAACTCTACCAATTTTAATGGTCACCTCTTTAAATCCGATCTGTGGCACGGGCTGACCATTGCTGGCGATGATACTCAAGTCGTCGTCAGGGTAGCGGGTAATATCCGAGTCATTCCAGTACTGCTTGAAGAGCACGTACGGGATGGTGGTGACCTGTGACCCGGTGTCCAGTAGGGCACTCATAGGAATGCCATCCAGTACAACAGGCAAGACTGGACGTCCTCCCACATATTTGTCGCGCCAGTTCGATGGGCCTGATGATCTTTTTCCTAGGGGTTGGCCCTCTACCCTAGGTTGTGCCAGTTTAAAGGACAGTACCTTGCCATATGTCCGGGTTGATTACAGCGGCGGCAGATGGGTCGTCCGTCCTCGTTGTATCGGTCGCTGGGTCTTCCTCTGGCCGGTGGGGTCCTCCTTGGTCGACGCCACGGGATGTCCTCCGGTCCGGATGCCAGCTGGATCTTCCCTGGAGTAGAAACCTGTAAAGACTGCACAGTTCGGGTTAGCGCAGAAACGCTTTTAGCTAGCTCTTGGACCTGATGGTGCAGGTCTGGAGCCGGGTCATTGTTCAAAGCCTGCGCATCAGCTCCCACAGGCCCTGCCGACAAGGGCGCCGCCTCCTGGTGGTAAGTGGTAGTGGGGCGTCTGGGGGTCACAACGCCACTTGGTGCCGGTTCTCGAAGCACCCGGATGGCTCTGTCCTTGAACTGTGCAAATCCCAGATGAGGGTCCTGTAAGGCCATTGCCCGCAACTGGGTTCGGTGGGCATTGCAATATAAACCCTCTATAAATTGTTCAGTCAACAGCCTGTCCTCGTCTCCCACGCCGTCAGGGTCGGTCTGCTTAATGGCTCTCAGGGCCTCTTGTAGGTTCAGGGCATAGTCCCTTATACTCTCGTGTGCCCGCTGTTTGCACCCGTAGAATCTAAGCTTGATCTCGGCTGAGGTGCGGGTATCAAAGGTGTCCCTCAGCCGGGTTAGTATCCCTGCGACAGTCCTCCCCCCAGGTGGCCAGGACTTTACCTCCCTTCGGGCTGCCCCAGTTAATTGGGCCACCAGGATGCTCACTTTTTGCTCTTCTGTGAGGGGTTACACCTGGAAGAGGCTATCCAGCTTTTCTCTAAAGTCATGCAGGGTATGTGACTCCCCTGAGTACTGGGGTAGCCAGGCCGCTCCCGGGATATAGGGCATGGTGAAAGGCATGACTGCAGCAGCGGTGGCGCTGGCGGGGGTTGAGGCAGTGAAGCTCTCCTCCGTATCCGACATCCTCCTCCCCCCTAGTGGACCGTGGCCTACCTTGCGATGATCCTCTTCCGTAGGCCGCGGCTCCGCAGTAGATCGGCAGGGTTGAGGACCTTCCGTCGCGCTCCTGTGACGTCGGCGTCTGCTGGGCTCCTTCCAGGACCTTACGCGACGTCCGGACGTGAGGCGGGGCTTCAGTTCTTGCGCGCTTTCGGAGTCCACGCCCCTCTTCTTCCCGCGCGACATCTTCAAGATGGCGTCCAACGGCGGGAAAACTCCACGGAAGGCGGGAAGAAGGCTGGAAATGGCGCCGGATGGCGGGAATCTTCACCGATGGCGGGAAGAAGGCTGAAGATGGCGCCGAATCTTCACCACAGGTAAGTTTGAACAGTCTTTTTCAGGCACGCAGTACCCGGTGGTTGCGGGCACGAGATCCTGCCGACTACGCCAAAAGTTGACGCGCCCCTGGGCCTGTGTCGCGCTGCGTTGCGCACGCGGGAGCTTACCCGGAGCCGGATCTGTTGAGGGTTGTAGTCTCGTGGCGGTGACCCGGTCCGTGCCCAGGGAGTCAAACTGAGCGGCGATGTATCAGCGGTAGATGTTGGACGACTACGCCACCCGTTGAGTACAGCTAAGGAGCTGCTGCTGCAGGGCAGACCGCTGAGGCCGGTGGTAGGATTGTGCAGCGTGATAGTATAACCCCCAACGGGAGGGGTATGGCCTCAGGGCAGCCGACGTGGATGATGGGGGTAGCAGGAACCACTCGGAGACGGTACGGTGTAGTTCAGGGTCTTTACTGGTGACAAAGATAGACCCTCCTGGAGTACTGGCTAGCGATTGGGGCCTGGTCAGTCCTTGAGCAGATGGGATCTCCCCTGGCCAGGCGGAGTTGTAGGCCTCCCAAACTAACTGTACTCTTCTGGCTACCTTGCTAGAGGCGGGTATAAGTAGCCCACGTCCCTCAGTGTACCGTGTGGTGCTCACCCGTATGGCCGGTGACTCGGGGCCTTCGGGTTTCTTGGCCAGAGGACCTGGAATCCCCTGCCTGACGGATTCTGCTGCTGGGTAGGAGTTAGTCCCCACAGCCTCGGACTCCGGGTCCGGTAAGAAATCTTCTCAGTCAGGGCGAGCTCTGCAGCTGCCAGCCCCTGACTCCTTGTAACACTGCTCCCACAGAGCTCCTGATGTTCTGTTCCTATATTTGCTTCTTTTCTCTGTCTCTACTTCTTCTCTACTCACTCACCCTGCCTCAGCCCTAGGTTTATATAGGGGAAGTTCTTCCCCTCCCAGGACTGGGCAGGAGGTGTGGCATGCATAGGATTCCTGACCAAGAGACCTCCCACCTGCTCTCAGACGTAATATCTCTATCACTGTGGCAACCAGACCCCTGGGGTGTCACACAAACATTATTCCCATTATTGGGGAGTGGGTCTCCCATAGTCTTTGCTTATGCCTTCCAAGCAAAAGCTGCCAAAAATTAGGAGGAAATGCAATGCCCGTTCGAAGAGTCGTGGCGGTTGAAGTTAATTAAAAACAACATTTCAATGCCCCTTGGAAGAGCTGTGGAGTTCAGAGTGGTTTAACAAGACGCTTTAAAAGCCCCTCGGAAGAGACATGGAGGTACCAATAGCTTAACAAGATGGTTTTAATGCCCCTCGGAAGAGACGTGGAGGTCACAGTAGCTTAACAAGACGGTTTTAATGCCCCTTGGAAAAGTGGTTGAGGTCACAGTAGCTTAAAAAGACGGTTTTAATGCCCCTCGGAAGAGACGTGGAGGTTGCAGTAGCTTAACAAGATGGTTTTAATGCCGTTTGGAAGAGACATGGAGGTCCCAGTAGCTTAACAAGATGCTTTTAATGCCCCTCGGAAGAGACGTGGAGGTCGCAGTAGCTTAACACGACGGTTTTAATGCCCATTGGAAAAGTGGTGGAGGTCGAAGTAGCTTAACAAGACGGTTTTAATGCCGCCTACAAGAGCCATACAGTTCAGCATATTAAAAATATTATTCCCATTATTGGGGGTTGGGTGTCCCACAGTCTTTGCTTATGCCTTCCAAGCAAAAGCTGACAAAAATAAGGACAGAGGAACTTTCAATAATGGCAACACGGACCATGGTCACCCTGGTGGTATAGTGGTGGTGGAGGCTGAGGATAAGGAGAAGAACATAAAACAGCCGAAATGAGGAAGCGTATACCCATGTGTGGGTGTGAAGCGGTGCATGTGAATACACCTCCCGAAATAGCACAGTGGATTTGACTTTATATTACTCTGCTGTCATTTGGTGGTGATGAGAAGTCTGGCCCAATCCAGCCCTTGCTCATTTTGATAAGGGTCAGCTTGTCAGCATTGTCAGTTGACAGGCGTTTGCGCTTATCAGTTATAATTCCCCCAGTGGCACTAAAAACACGCTCCAATAACACGCTAGCGGCAGGGCAGGCCAGGACCTCCAAGGCATACAGAGCGAGTTCATTCCAAGTGTCCAGCTTGGATACCCAATAAATAAAAGGCACAGAGGAATCACGGAGGATGCTGGTACGGTCGGCAAGGTACTCCCTCACCATCTTTTGAAACTTTCCACTCCTTGTGAGAGTACCCCACGCCTCAGGGTCTGTCCGAAGGGAGGGTCTGAGAAAACTGTCCCAGAACGTTGACATTGTTCCCCTGCCTCTGCTGGATTGGAGTTGCGTCTCTCTCGCATGTACGCCTTGGTTGGTCAACGAACTGTGACCTCATGCCGCTAGCGTGTTCAGATGGGAATTTTTTTAACATTTCTGCAGCAAGGGCCTTCTGGTACTGCCCCATTTTTGTAGATCTCTCCACCTCAGGAATAAGAGAGTGAAAGTTCTCCTTGTAGCGGGGGTATAAAAGTGTCACCAACCAGTAATGACCATCACCCAACATTTTGACAACGCGAGGGTCACGGTTAAGGCAGCGTAACACAAAGTCAGCCATGCGTGCCAGACTGCTAATGGGCAAGACTTCCATGTCCTCACCAAGATGACGACTGACCATGCTCTCCTCCTCCTCCCCCCTGTCCTCAGGCCACCCACGCTGAACCGACGGTATGACAGTTGTACAGGTACTACCGTCTACAGCGCATGATACCAGCTCCTGTTCTTCCTCCTCCTCCTCTCCCTCATTGTTCCCCAATGCACATTGGGATGAGATGAGGCTGGGTTGTATGTAATCGACCGCTACGGCTTATTGATCCATCTCATCATACTCTGGCTGCAATGCCTCCTCTTTAATTCTCTGTAGAGAGCATTGCAAAAGACAGACAAGTGGAATGCTGATGATAATGATGGCGTCATCGCCACTCACCATCTTGGTGGACTCCTCAAAGTTTGTCAAGATGGTACATATGTCAGACATCCAGGTCCACTCCTGAGGTCTTATGTGTGGAGTCTGACCTGAATATTGATGGCCTTGTTTCAGCTGGTACTCCACAACTGCTCTCTTCTGCTCACAAATCCTTTGCAACATGTGGAGGATAGAGTTCCAACGTGTGGGGACATCACACACCAGTCGGTGTGCGGGAAGCTGCAAGCGCTGCTGCAACACAGCAAGGGCGGCGAAATCTGTAGCCGACTTGCGAAAATGAGCTGACAGGTGGCGTACTTTGACAAGCAGATCTGGTAACTCGGGGTACGATTTAAGAAACCGCTGAACCACGAGGTTAAGCACATGAGCCAGGCATGGTACGTGTGTGATCTCGCCTCGCCTCAGAGCCGCCACCAGGTTACGGCCATTGTCACACACGACCATGCCTGGTTGTAGGTTCAGCGGTCTCAGCCACAGATCTGCCTGCTCTTTCACAGTTTTCCACAACGATTTAAGAAACCGCTGAACCACGAGGTTAAGCACATGAGCCAGGCATGGTACGTGTGTGATCTCGCCTCGCCGCAGAGCCGCCACCAGGTTACGGCCATTGTCACACACGACCATGCCTGGTTGTAGGTTCAGCGGTCTCAGCCACAGATCTGCCTGCTCTTTCACAGTTTTCCACAACTCACAAGCAGTGTGAGGTTTCTCACCAAAGCTTATGAGTTTCAGCACAGCCTGTTGCCACTTGGTGGAGGCAGTACTGCAGTGCTTCCAGCTTGTAACTGATGTGGTGATATCTGAGATGGAGGCTGAACATGAGGAGGAAGAGTAGGAGGATGATGTGCAGGAGCTGTACACTGTGGGGGCAACTCTGACTGACATAGGGTCTGCAATCCTCGGTGTGGGGAGGATGCGTTCCGTCCCAAGGTCCAACTGGGTCCCGGCTTCCACTATGTTTACCCAGTGTGCCGTCAGGGAGATGTACCATCCCTGGCCACAAGCACTTGTCCACCAGTCCGTTGTCAGGTGGACTCTCCCAGTAACTGCGTTGTTGAGGGCACGGCAGATGTTTTGGGACAAATGCTTGTGTAGTGCGGGGATGGCACACCGGGCAAAATAGTGTTGGCTGGGGACTGAGTACCGAGGGACGGCCACCGCCATAAGGCTGAGGAAGGATTCTGTCTCCACCAGCCTAAAAGGCAGCAATTCCAATGCAAGCAGTCGTGAAATGTGCGAATTTAGGACTGAGGCCTGTGGGGCGTTTGCTGCGAATTTCCGCTTTCGTTCAAAGGTCTGGGATATGGACAATTGAACGCTGCGGTGTGACGTGGATGTGGACGTTGATGCTGTTTCTTGAGAAACTGCCATAACAAGTGAAGACTGAGAGGAGGGGGCATCTTTGCATGCAGTATGGACAGGGGATTGCCTTGCACACACAACAGGGGGTTCTATTGCACGCACAAAAGCGGAAGAAGCCGCGGTGACACCCGCTGACACTGGTCGTGGACCCTGGGGTTCACCCCACAAAGTCGGGTGCTTTGCTGCCATGTGCCTGATCATGCTGGTGGTGGTCAGGCTGGTAGTTTTGTCACCCATGCTGATGCTGGCATGGCAGGTTGTACAAATGGCCATTTTGGGGTTATCAGCAGAGTCTTTAAAAAAATTCCAGACTCTGGAAGACCTACAGGCTGTACTGGCAACGTCCCTCGTGTTGGTGTTACGGGGAACTGTTGCCTGCCTTCTGTGTGCAGCCACCACACTGCTACTTCCTGCCTGTTGGGGTACTCTGCCTCCCTCCCCCTGTGTGCTGCTGGCCTCGCTCTGCATGTCCTCCTGCCACGTTGGGTCAGTTACTAGATCATCCACCACCTCCTCCTCTTCCACTTGCGCACCACTATCCTCCTCCTCACTTCCTGGCAATTGTGTCTCGTCATCGTCCACCTCTTGGGACAAATTGCCAGCGTCGACTTCCTGTGGCCATGGCTGTTCAAATATATGGGCATCACTACATGGGATCTCCTCTTCCACCACTTCAAGCGGAGCAGGCGAGGGGCTCAAATCTGGAAATGGACCAGTGAACAGCTCTTCAGAGTGTCCAAGTGTGGGATCAGTTGCTGTCTGACGACACTCGGCATGGTGGGAGGAAGGAGCATCAGGGTGAGGAGGAGTATGCGGTCGAGACTCATGGCTACTAAGATTTGACCGTGTGGAAGACAGACCGGAGGTGGTGGTGCCCAGGTAAATGGAAGTATTATCTGCTATCCAATTAATAACCTGTTCACACTGATCAGTTCGCAATACTGGTGTTGTTCTGTGCTTCCCTAGTAATTCGGTCAAGAAGTGGGAGCGAGAAGATGTGGCTGATGGTTGTGGCACATTTTCACCTTGGCCACGGCCCCGTCCTCTGCACGCACCATCACCAGAACGTCCAGTTCCACGTCCCTTGCCACACTCCTTGCCCATTGTAAAGGAAGTAAAATAGCTTACACTCGCACTAGCAATGGATAAAGGGTAATAAAAAGTAGATTAGAGCCGTGGAAGATGAAAACCACAGTTCTATTTCTCTGGACTACACTCAACTCTTTTAAATAATCTGAACAATCAGGGAGAAACTATTACTGTTTTTCTTTACGGAAAAAATACCAAAAGCTGAATAATAGAGATGTTTTACCGTGGAATGGCAAAACCACAGTTATTGTTTACTGGGGTATACCAGACAATTTTAAATAGATATATTTGCGGCTGAACAGTGAGCGACACACTCAAACTGTTTTTTTTTAGGTAAAAATGGCCCAAAAGTGGACAATACAGAGGTTTGAACCGTGGAACTGCAAAACCACACTTCTATTTCTCTGGCCTACACCAGACTATTTTCAACAAATATATTTGTGTCTGAACAATCAGGAGACACTATTACTATTTTTCTTTATGGCAAAAAGTGCCAAAAGCAAGATAATACAGAGATTTGAACCGTGGAACTGCAAAACCACAGTTCTATTTCTCGGACCTACACCAGACTATTTTCAACAGATATATTGGTGTCTGAACAATCAGGAGACACTATTACAGTTTTTATTTACGGTAAAAAATGCCAAAAGCAGGATAATAAAGATTTTTTACCGTTTAACGGCAAAACCACAGTTATAATTTACTGGTGTATACCAGACTTTTTAAAATACATATATTTGCCGCTGAACAGTGAGCGACATACTCAAACTGTTTTTTTTTTTAGGTAAACAAGGCCCAAAAGTGGATAATATAAAGGTTTGAACCGTGGAACTGCAAAACCACAATTCTATTTCTCTGGCCTACACCAGACTCTTTTAAAAAAATATATTTGTGTCTGAACTGTCACAGACACACTTTTTTTTTTTGGGGGGGGGATGACGGGGGGGACGCCAAAAGGTTAATAAGATGGGTATTTGTACAGTGTGAAGGAGGAAAAAAAAAAAAGAGGATTTAGATGAAAAAAAAAGGATTTTTCCTGGCCCCCGAGACCTGGAGCTAAGTCCAGCAAATTCAGCAACAGGAGCACACAGGACTGTAATGTAGCGTTTGCTGGTATAACCACTGCGTCTCCTATACAGCCTGCCTGCCTGCCTGATATCTGGGATGGATATTAGTCCTGAGAAGGACTGTTTGTTTGATCTGGCAGCCTTTACATACCCTACACTAACTATTTCACAGTATATATCTCTCCCTAAATCAGCAGCGCTGTCCCTACACTGTCTGATCCGGAGCGACTGTGTCCAAGATGGCGGCGCCCGGTTTTAAATACTCGAGGTGACGCTGTGCGGCCAGCCAATCAATGTAATGCCCACAATCAACATGGCTGCGGCATTACAGTGACTGGCTGGCAATCCCTGCATGTTCATTGGCTCTGTAAAGAGCGCCAAACATGCAGGGCAGAGACCCGAGCTCCCGCCCGAGTAACCCGGAAATGCTCGGTGCTCGCCGAACATCCCGAGTAGCATGATGCTCTTCGAGTACCGAGCATTGTCGAGCATGTTCGCTCGACACTACTCCATACGACTCACTGCGCGCTTGCCGATACCTAAGTAGTGAGTAGTTGGGATCGTGTGGTCGCGAATCCCAGATGAAATCCTGACAGAGTGACAGCAACAGTGAGATATTGTGTGATCTGAGAGTTCTGATTCAATAGAAAGCCCACCAACTGCCAAGAGAATTTAAGGGACAAAAAGTATAAACATCTTTGCAAAAGTTTAGTCAATCTTTATGTGTTTTTTCATTGGAACAGTAGAAAGCAGCACCAAACGCTAATATTAGGATGCATCACGGGGGCTGAAAATGGACACTGCCTTAGAAACGTGTGGCTACTATCAATCGACTTACAATGAATGCCTAAATTTAATCTGAAAGACACATGGGGTCCGATTCATCAACTGCATTTTTTTAAATCATTCTTTTTTTAATCTTGTATTTTGCACCAAATTCATCAAAATGCAGCATGCAGTTCATGAATTTTAGGCCCGATTCATTGTTACATTTGTGCCCATTTTTTTGTTGAGTTTTTAGTGTTTTGTGCCATTTTTGTTTGCTTCATTCTTACAGTATCTTTCCTTTTGCACCCTTTTTAAAGTAACTTTTTTTTATGTGTTTGGGGTCTTTTTGTTGCTTCAGCTGATTTAGCATTTTTAACATTAAAGTCTGAAAATTTGGTGCAAATGTACTCCAGTACCCCTCTAGAGTAATTTTATGCATGTGGTACTTTGATGCAACTTTGTGCGATATTTTAGCAGAACATACAACTTTTTGCACTAAAATATGTCGCCAAAGAGGTTAAAGAGAAATATAGAGCATTTGTTATTTTGCACTAAATTCTATGTGAGCAATTTTGAAGAATTTGGAGCAAAAGCAAAATTTTTTAACCATCTTGATTTATTCAGTGTGAAGTCTGAGCCACATGCAGAAAGCCCGACACTTACAGTCTATCAATGAGGTTATTATTATCAGTGAGGTTATTAATGGTCGTCTGAGGAATGTTCTGCACTGTGAATGCATTGGGTCAAATCATCAAGATCTGCTGCTGGCAGCTTCCTGTGTAATCACCGAAAAATGTCGACTCTGATGTGCTCATTGGGAGACAAATCTGGTGAGGCTGCAGCCATGATAGCACTTTTAAGCCATGCAGGCTGCTCACAGTAGCACCAACAACATCAGTCTTGTGTTTTCATGTTGAAAAAATCTCATGGGATACTTTGGAGAAATGGTCAAATCACTGGTTCTAGAAATGTAATGCCAAGCTTTTAGTATACTTGGAATGAAGGCTAGAGGCGTCCGGCTACCGTACATTATGCAACCCAACACCATAATCCCATAATTAGGACTGGTGTGATGTTCCCTTGTGTAGGTGATCCATTGGCCTTACGTCACCACTCTCAAAAGCTACAGTATTATGGCTATGGCTATGGGCAAGATGGCAATGGAGGCTGGAATGGAGGTCTATCTTCTTCAACATTGAGTCCTGCTTTTGTTTTGGATGCAATGATAGCCAGAGATTGGTCTGGAGACTGTGTGATCAACGACACGAAGAGGACCTCATGAGTTTTTGATGATAAAATTGCTATTTCACAGACATTAAAGATAATTTAAAAGCATACCTGGCATAAGTGCATATACAGTGCGTACGGAAAGTATTCAGACCCCTTTAAATTTTTCACTCTTTGTTTCATTGCAGCCATTTGATGAATTCTAAAAAGTTCATTTTTTTCTCATTAAAGTACACTCTGCACCCCATCTTGACTGAAAAAAAAACAGAAATGTAGAATTTTTTGCAAATTTATTAAAAAGGAAAAACTGAA
The DNA here is from genome assembly GCF_046119375.1 of Phyllobates terribilis. Lineage (NCBI taxonomy): Eukaryota > Metazoa > Chordata > Amphibia > Anura > Dendrobatidae > Phyllobates > Phyllobates terribilis. The sequence goes on along the minus strand of NW_027362772.1, from coordinate 38,819,123 downwards.
ATATCACTTTGTCATAAGTATTTAGACCCTTTGCTCAGACACTCATATTTAACCCCTTCGCAACCCTGGGATTTTCCGTTTTTGCATTTTTGTTTTTTGCTCCCCTTGTTCCCAGAGCCATAGCGTTTTTATTTTTTGGTCAATATGGCCGTGTGAGGGCTTTTTTTTGCGGGACGAGTTGTACTTTTGAACAACGTTACTGGTTTTACCATATCGTGTATGGGGAAAAAATTCCAAGTGCGGTGAAATTGCAAAAAAAGTGCAATACCACAGATATTTTTTTAAATTTTTTTTTACCACATTCACTGAATGCTAAAACTGACCTGCCATTATTATTCTCCAGGTCATTGCGAGTTCGTAGACACCAAATAAGTATAGGTTCTTTTTTATTTAAAAAAAAATCCAAAGTTTGCTAAAAAAAAAAAAAAATGGCGCCATGTTCCATGACCCGTAGTTTCTCCATTTTTCGGGATCTGGAGCCGGCTTAGGACTTATTTTTTGTGCGCCGAGCTGAAGTTTCTATTGATACCATTTTGGGGTAGATCTGATGCTTTGATCGCCCGTTATTGCATTTTATTGCAATGGTGCGGCGACCAAAAAACGTAATTTTGGCGTTTAGAATTTTTTTCTCGTTACGCCGTTTACCAATCAGATTAATTATTTTTTTATATTGATAGAACGGGCGATTATGAACGCGGTGATACCAAATATGAGTATGTGGTTTTTTTTTTATTATTTTATTTTGAATGGGGCGAAAGGGGGATGATTTAAACTTTTATATTTTTTTAATTTTTTAAATATTTTTAAAAACAGTTTTTTTCAAATTGTGCTTGCTTCTATAGTCTCCATAGGAGACTAGAAGCAGCACTTGTCTGATCGCCTCTGCTACATAGAGGTGATCAGCAGATCACTTCTATGTAGCAGAAATGCTCCTGTGCTGTGAGCGCCGACCACTAGGTGGCGCTCATAGTGATCAGCTCATGACAACCACTGGAGTCTGCTGCAGACCCAGGGTTGTCATGGCCACGCATCGGTGACCCATGATCATGTGACGGGGTCACCAATGGGCAGGGTAAGTGGCGCTTTTCCGGCACCGCAATGTTAAATGCCGCTGTCAGAGATTGACAGCGGCATTTAACATGTTAACAGCCGCGGGTGGATCGCGATTCCACCCGCGGTTGTTGCAGGCACATGTCAGCTGTAATAGTCAACTGACACGTGCCCGGTTCAGTGTGGGCTCAGCGCCGGAACAGGGAGTTTCAGCCTGGTGCATACTAATACGCCACAGGCTGTAAAGGGGTTAAGTCACATGCTGTCCATTTCCTTGTGATCCTTCTTGAGATGGTTCTACTTCATTGAAGTCCAGCTGTGTTTAATTAAACTGATAGGACTTGATTTGGAAAGGCACACACCTGTCTATATACAACCTCACAGCTCACAGTGCATGTCAGACCAAATGAGAATCATGAGCTCAAAGGAACTGCCCAAGGAGCTCAGAAACAGAATTGTGGCAAGGCACAGATCTGGTCAAGTTTACAAAAGAATTTCTGCATTACTCAAGGCTCCTAAGAGCACAGTGGCCTTCATAATCCTTAAATGGAAGAGGTTTGGGACCACCAGAAGTCTTCCTAGACCTGGTCGTACAGCCAAACTGAGCAATCATGCGAGAAGAGCCTTGGTGAGAGAGGTAAAGAAGAACCCCAAGATCACTGTGGCTGAGCTCCAGAGATGCATAAGGGAGATGAGAGAAAGTTCCACAAAGTCAACTATCACTGCAGCCCTCCTCCAGGGACAGGACGACTGGTTTTAATTGAAGGAAACATGAATGCGGCCAAGTACAGAGATATCTTGGATGAAAACCTCTTCCAGAGTGCTCTGAACCTCAGACTTGGCCAAAGGTTCACCTTCCAACAAGACAATGACCCTTCGCACACAGCTAAAATAACAAAGGCGTGGCTTCAGAACAACTTTGTGACCATTCTTTTAAAGGGGTCTGAATACTTTCCGTACCCACTGTACTACATATGTCTGTTCCCTTGAGGTCCATTTGCCGCTGTCAATTGCCTTTATGATTAGAGATGAGCGTTGTTCTACTCGAACTGTTCGCCAATCTCAAATTCGAGCTGTTTTGGGCGGTGTTCGAGCCGGTCGGCGAACACGAACAATTTGAGAAAAATTCGGCTGTTCGAGGTTATGTTCGATAACTGTTCATGCACCAAAATCATAACTGGATTTTTTCTCAGTAATGATGAAAATTAATGTTAATACGCAGTTTGAGTGTACAGCGGGGCGGGGGGAGGGGCAGGGGATGGATCTCTGCAGGAACAATGAAGATCTCCATTTTTTTTTCTCTTTCCCACATTTGCAGTGGGGAGGTGCAATCTGTCAGCCTATCAGCAGCGCACACACGGAGCGAAGTGCTTTTTTTCACACAAGCAAGGGCATGTGTGATTGGCAGTGTATGTCACATGTCCTTGCCCTATAAGACCAAGCCATTTTCCCCATCGCCACCATTTTCTCACTGCTGCAGCTGCGTGTTAGACGGCACCGCTGTTGCTGTGTGCGCTATACCTTGTTAATTTCAAGCCAATTTTCGCACAAATATACAGATAGCTTGGGAGTAGGGAATAGTTGTGATTGCAGTCCTTTTAAGGACTAGGTTACAGCATTTCCTACGACTTTTATCAGGCAGGTCTGTGCTCTTAAATAGATAGATTGTGGGAGTAAAGACTAATTGTAATTGGAGTCCTTTTCAGGACTAGGTTACATCAGTTCCTATCAGTTTTTGCCAGGCAGGTCTGTGCCAGTGCTGTGCAAGTTTTTTTCACAGCATTTGGCTGAATCTAGCAAAGCTAATCCTTTTTGGCCTATTGCAGAGTGTGTTAGTCAGTGGAGTAGCCTATCTGTGTTGCAAGATATACCACCTGTGTATAGAATACCAATTTTTTTACTGCACCTAGTGAAGTAAAATCTTTTGGGCATAGCATCATTCTATTAGTCCATCTATACTGACCTCCATCAGGTTGCAAACTGAATATAATTTTTTTCTGCATCTAGCTCTGAAAAAATATTTGGGCTTCCAGCAGTGTGTGGGACTTGGTCTATTAGTCCATCTATACTGACCTCCATCAGGTTGCAAATTAAAAATAATTTTTTTCTTCATTTAGCTCTGAAAAAATATTTGGGCTTCTAGCAGTGTGTGGGACTTGTTCTATTAGTCCTTCTATACTGACCTCCAGCAGGTTGCAAATTGAATATAATTTTTTTCTGCATCTAGCTCTGAAAAAATATTTGGGCTTCTAGCGGTGTGTGGGACTTGGTCTATTAGTCCATCTATACTGACCTCCATCAGGTTGCAAATTAAAAATAATTTTTTTCTGCATCTAGCTCTGAAAAAATATTTGGGCTTCTAGCAGTGTGTGGGACTTGGTCTATTAGTCCATCTATACTGACCTCCATCAGGTTGCAAATTAAAAATAATTTTTTTCTTCATTTATCTCTGAAAAAATATTTGGGCTTCTAGCAGCGTGTGGGACTTGTTCTATTAGTCCATCTATACTGACCTCCATCAGGTTGCAAATTAAAAATAATTTTTTTCTGCATCTAGCTCTGAAAAAATATTTGGGCTTCTAGCAGTGTGTGGGACTTGGTCTATTAGTCCATCTATACTGACCTCCAGCAGGTTGCAAATTAAAAATAATTTTTTTCTGCATCTAGCTCTGAAAAAATATTTGGGCTTCTAGCAGTGTGTGGGACTTGGTCTATTAGTCCATCTATACTGACCTCCATCAGGTTGCAAATTGAATAAAAAAATTTTCTGCATCTAGCTCTGAAAAAATATTTGGGCTTCTAGCGGTGTGTGGGACTTGGTCTATTAGTCCATCTATACTGACCTCCATCAGGTTGCAAATTAAAAATAATTTTTTTCTGCATCTAGCTCTGAAAAAATATTTGGGCTTCTAGCAGTGTGTGGGACTTGGTCTATTAGTCCATCTATACTGACCTCCATCAGGTTGCAAATTAAAAATAATTTTTTTCTTCATTTAGCTCTGAAAAAATATTTGGGCTTCTAGCAGTGTGTGGGACTTGTTCTATTAGTCCTTCTATACTGACGTCCAGCAGGTTGCAAATTGAATATAATTTTTTTCTGCATCTAGCTCTGAAAAAATATTTGGGCTTCTAGCGGTGTGTGGGACTTGGTCTATTAGTCCATCTATACTGACCTCCATCAGGTTGCAAATTAAAAATAATTTTTTTCTGCATCTAGCTCTGAAAAAATATTTGGGCTTCTAGCAGTGTGTGGGACTTGGTCTATTAGTCCATCTATACTGACCTCCATCAGGTTGCAAATTAAAAATAATTTTTTTCTGCATCTAGCTCTGAAAAAATATTTGGGCTTCTAGCAGTGTGTGGGACTTGGTCTATTAGTCCATCTATACTGACCTCCATCAGGTTGCAAATTAAAAATAATTTTTTTCTTCATTTAGCTCTGAAAAAATATTTGGGCTTCTAGCAGTGTGTGGGACTTGTTCTATTAGTCCTTCTATACTGACCTCCAGCAGGTTGCAAATTGAATATAATTTTTTCTGCATCTAGCTCTGAAAAAATATTTGGGCTTCTAGCGGTGTGTGGGACTTGGTCTATTAGTCCATCTATACTGACCTCCATCAGGTTGCAAATTAAAAATAATTTTTTTCTGCATCTAGCTCTGAAAAAATATTTGGGCTTCTAGCGGTGTGTGGGACTTGGTCTATTAGTCCATCTATACTGACCTCCATCAGGTTGCAAATTAAAAATAATTTTTTTCTGCATCTAACCCAGCCAATAGTTTTGGCCTAATACCACAGTTTGGCCACTCAGCTCTGCTCGGTTACCATCCATTGTTTTTTTGTGCAAACAACTCCAGAGTTGTGAATTAGTTAACCACCAAAATGAGTGGAAAAAGGCCTGCTGCTGGTGGAAATGGGAATAGGCGTGTTGGGAAGGGGAAAAAAGGTTGTGTCCGTGGGGTAGGTGCAGAAGAAAGACCATCTTCCAGCCAAACTAAAATGTCTACTTCTTTTAGCGGACAATGTGATAAGATCCCTTTCTTACGGCCACGCCAATCGCTACAAATTCCAGATGAGGCACAAAAACAGCAGGTGCTTCAACGGATATCAAGTGCTCCTTTAAGTGGGCTCTCCTCCACATCAACTTCAACATCACAAATACTCCAGTCCTCAAAGGTGTCACCCAAATCGCACTTGCTTCCTCACAGCTCCCAAATCTCCAGCTGCCCGTCTGAGTATGAGGTAGAACAGATGGTTGAGTCTGCAGAGCTGTTTACTCATACTATAGCCTGGGAATCAGAGGTCGACTCCAGCGCTTCTGTGAATCCAGACGAGGAAATGATCTGCACTGATGCCCAGAATCTTTATGAGTCGGATCCAGGACCAGACGCAGAAGGTTCTGACCATAATGTAGACCCTCATTCCCAAACTGTAACTCCTGTTGGTGGAGACAATGAGGAAGACGATGATAAGACTCAAATACCTGATTGGAGCGACAACTTTAGTTTTTTGTCAGGGCAGGAACAGGTTGGCTCTGAGGACGACGGGTGTGATAACGCACAGGGTGATGATGATGAGGTCGGAGATCCCACTTACTGTCAACCCACAGTCAGCCAAGAGATGAGGTCAGCAGAGGAGGTGGAGGAAGATGCTAGTGACGACGAGGTCAGGTTGCGCCTTCCTGGACAGAGACGTAGTACTGGAAGCACGTCAACAACTGCATCCTCAAACACAACTCTGCCTCTCACCACAAGTCGTGGTGGCTCTTCAGGTCGCATGGGTGCTAAGCCTTGCATAGCCTGGGCATTTTTTCAGATCGATAAAGATGACCCAACTCGTGTTATCTGTAACATTTGTCAGCAAAAGCTAAGTAGAGGCCAAAAAATACATAGTTTGAGTACTTCATGCATGAACCGGCACATGGACATGAAGCATAAGTTGCAGTGGGAAGCTCAGTGTGCTACAATGCGGTCTAGCCGGCCGGGCCAACCACCGTCTGCCATATCTTGTGCATCCGCGGCCTCTTCATCCTCTGTGACTGGGGGGACAGCAGTCACACCTGTTTTGGGGCGCAGACCTGCCACCTCTTTACCCGCAACAGCCAGCGTGATTGGCAGGTCATCATTTTCTTTGGAGGTGGTAACACCAGCTGGTCTTGAGCGCTGTCCGACATCGATAGCACCACCTTTGGATCAAGGCAACCTAACATGTCCGCCTGCATCTTCCTCACAGACCGGCAGTTTGCCGGGGACACCCTTATCAACTCCGTCTAAGCACAATAGCCAGCCCTCGGTCCCTCAGATGTGGACAAGTAAAAGACCATTTCCTCCTAGCCATGAGAAAGCTAAGAGGTTGAATTTCACCATCTGCAAGCTCTTGGCTACAGAAATGCTGCCTTTCCGCCTGGTGGACACAGAGGATTTTCGAGACCTTATGTCCGTCGCAGTGCCCCAGTACCAGATGCCCAGTCGGCACTACTTCTCAAAGAAAGGTGTGCCTGCGCTCCACCAGCATGTCGCACACAACATCACCGCTTCTTTGAGAAACTCTGTGTGTGACAGGGTGCATTTCACCACAGACACTTGGACGAGTAGGCATGGACAGGGGCGTTACATGTCGCTGACTGGGCACTGGGTAACTATGGTGACAGCAGGGCAAGGGGCTGCTGTCCAAGTCTTGCCGTCCCCACGAGTTGTGCGTCAATCCTCTTTATGTCATTTTTCCTCCACTGCTTCTGCCTCCTCAACCTCCTCTCGGTCTTCCACCTGCACCCAAAGCCTGTCTGGTCATGCCACAAGCTTTCTAACTGCGCAGAAGGGATCCTGCACACCTCCTTACTATGCTGGCAGTAGGGCTCAACGTCATCAGGCGGTTTTTACATTGAAATGTCTGGGAAATGTGAGTCACACAGCTGAGGAGTTGTGGTCAGCTCTGGAGAACCAATTTCATGAATGGTTGTCTCCACTGGACCTGAAACCAGGGAAGGCCGTGTGCGACAATGCTGCAAACCTGGGTGCGGCCCTTCGCCGGGGCAATGTCACACACGTGCCTTGTATGGCTCACGTGTTGAACCTGGTTGTCCAGCAATTTTTAGCCCACTATCCCAGACTAGATGGCCTTCTGCAGAGGGCACGGTCGCTGTGTGCTCACTTCCGCCGTTCGCATCCCGCAGCTCAGCGACTTACATCTCTACAGAAGTCGTTGGGCCTGCCACTTCACCGGCTAAAATGCGATGTGCCTACCCGGTGGAATTCAACTCTGCACATGTTGCAGCGACTGTGGCAGCACCGACAAGCCCTGGTGCAATACGTTCTGACGTATAGCCTGGGCCAACGAGATTCAGAGGTGGGGCAAATCACGCTGGAGGAGTGGTCTCAGATCAGGGACCTATGCACCCTTCTGCACAGTTTTGAAATGGCGACGAAGATGTTTAGTGCTGACGATGCCATTATCAGCATGACTATTCCGGTGATTTACATGCTGGAGCACATGTTAAACAGAATTCGGAGTCAGGTGGTGGCACAAGAGGAGGTGGAGGAAGTAGAGGAGGAGGAGTTGTATGCGGAAGGGCTAACATCTGCAAGGTCCAGACGGTCGGCAGCACCAGGGCGGCAGGCATGTGAGGGTGGGGGAGATGATTTTACCAGGGCGCATGGTAGCAGCCAAACTAGTGAGGAAGGTGCAGGAGCCCAGGAAGAAGTGGAGGACGAACTGATGGAAGACTCATCAGATGAGGGAGACCTTGATCACATTTCTGTTGTGCGAGGTTGGGGGGAGAGGACAGAGGAAGGAAGCATGATTGTTACCTCGCCACCAACACAACAGGGACTTGGTGCTCCTGGATGCGCAACACACATGAGTGCCTTCTTGCTGCACTACCTGCAACATGACCCTCGAATTGTGAGAATTAGAAATAATCCTGACTACTGGGTTGCCACACTGTTAGATCCCCGGTACAAAAGTAAATTTGCAGAAATTATTCCTGCCATAGAAAGGGATGCACGCATGCAGGAGCATCAGCAGAGACTGTTGCAGAATCTTACATGTGCTTTTCCACAAAACACCAGTGGTTCACGTAGTGAATCTTACAGTTCTAACTTGCCAACCGTGGTCTGTATGGAATTGTTCAATAAAGGGCCCAAAATTAAGATAACATAGATGGGAGAGGTCTCTATGAATAGGAATTCCTAAGTATTTGATACCCTGTGAGGGCCAGGCAAAGGGAAAGTTGGACTGGATGGAATCCTATATGGATTTAGGGAGGGAGACATCGAGGGCCTCAGACTTCGCTGCATTGATTTTAAAATTTTACCATGTAACAAAGTGATCTATTTCAGCCATAACAGCAGGGATGGATATATGTGATTGAGTGATATATGCTAGGACATCATCAGCAAATAGAGAGCACTTGTACTCGGTGCCTCCCACCTCAATCCACCTAATATTGGGGTTATGGCGAATTGATGAGAGCAGGTGCTCCGTCACTAGGATGTATAAGAGAGGGGACAGAGGACATCCCTGCCTTGTCCCATTGGTGATTGTGAAAGGTGATGAAAATGTTCTGACGCACCCCCTGGGCCTTGGGACACCCGGAGCCGGACCCTTTTTGGTGGATGCTGGTGGTTGTAGTCTTCGTGGCGGCGATCCGGTTCCGTGGCTCAGGGCGGTCAAACCAGTGGCGGAACTATTTATGTGGTTTTGATGTTTAAATGTCCGACTACGCCACCCGTGGATTGCGGTCAGAGTGAACCGCCGCTACAGGGCAGACCGCTAAGGCTGGTGTTGTGGGTGCAGCAGAGCGTAGCATAACTCCCCACGGGAGGAGTATAGCCTCAGGGCAGTGTATGCGGAGGATGGGGGTGATGGTGCAGGGCAGCAGCAGTAACGACACGGAGTCAGTGATGCAGTTCAGGGCCTTTACTCACAGTTCTTATTATCCAGACCACGTCTGCAGGTAACGGCTGCCCACGTCGCACTGTGCTCACCAGGTGAGGGGCTCAGACAACTCCCAGATATCTTTGGAGCGCTTCACAGGACCCCCTTTGTGTGTCCTTTGTCTGGCCTTTCTTACCAACACTTCTGTCCGGCTGCCTCGGGCCTCCTCTTGGTAAACTTGGCGCCAGTTTCCCTGACCCTATGTGGTGCCTTCCTAGCGGGTGGAGCAAGGGGCTGCGCCACATAAAATGTCAGAGCCTCCGGTTTCTAGCTGAGGGTCATTTCCTGCCTCCACTAGTTCGGGGACCGGTCTCCCCCTTTGGCCTGACCCCTCCACGCAGGTGGATTCGGGCGTGCGGTGGCGACTCGCCCGTCCGCACCCCTGGGATCCCTTCATTCCTCGTTCCTGGAGCCTTCTCCGCTCCTCTTCCTTCCTTCTCCCTCTTGCAGGCCTGGGCCTCTGTTACTAGGCCCGCTTCCGGAGCAGAGCTCATGCAGAGCCCCTGCTCCCTGCCACTTCTGCTCAGACTTCTCTGCACTGAACTAAGATGGTGCCCACCTTTTATACTCCCTTCTCAATGCACCCAGGAACTGCTTCCTCCCTGCTCCTGCACTGCAAGGTTCCCCTTCCTCAGTGTTCCCTCCCCCCACTCCAGCCAGGGACAGGGACTGTCGTGCCCATCTCAGGGGCATATTGGTCGCCCTGCCCCACGGCAATGTGGTGTAATGCATGCAGGTGTCGGGTCCTGATCCACACTCCATCCTTATCTAAGAATGAGATATCACACCTCTGGGTGAGGTGCAATACGTCTGTAGCAACCGAGCCCTCGGTGCTACAGTTCCATTTATCTTCAGCCTAGGTGACGTATTGTGATACAGGGCCGTGATTTTGGCTATAAAAGGGTCCCCTAGACCCCTACCCCAAGCTTTTTAAGAGAATCATATATGGCGTGCCAGGAGACTCTATGGAATGCTTTCTCAGCATCCAACGAGAGTATCTAATTACAAATTTTTAACTGCATCTAGCCCAGGAAATACTTTGTGCCTAGTAGCAGTGTCTGCTAGTCAGCGGATTATCCCGGCTGTTAAGCAAGCTACACCACCTGTAGTTTGGACACTTAATTTTTTCAAAGGAAATGCTTCGGGACCACGGGATACTTAGTGAAGAGCATCAGGAGGCACCCCAAGGCATAGGGGCTGGGACTGGCAGTAGGATGCCTTGCGGTGGACAGCCGAGCTCGATCCTTATAAAAGCTTTTTAACTGCAGCAGCTTTAGTGGACGCTACTGGAGCTGGAATTACGCGGCTGCTGGCATGAGACTTGCCCTCCAATAGATCCTTGTAAATGGATTTAAAGTGTATTCATTCAAATTAGAGGGACAATTTAAATTAAAAAGCTTAGAGCTGCCTCCACCACAGGGGGGCTCTCTCGACCCACCAGCGGACAGGCACCAGTATTGGGAGAGGGGGGCTGGCCGTCAGGGTTCACCGCGGCTCTGGCACAAACCCGGCGACACGGAGGTGGCACGGGCAGGAGCGGACTGGCCGTCTCGGCTTCTCACTTTTTGGATTTTAGAAGGGCATGACATGCCTATATCTGTGTCTCCCCCTCCTTTTACTCCTCCACCTCTTTTCTTTTCGCATGACTATATGTACTTGTCACTTTTCCATGTGTTAGTTGTGTCTTCTGAGCAGTTTGTCAGCTTTTGGACACCTTTGAAGGTGTTTTCTATGTGTTTCTATGTGTTTTTGTTTGCCTGCCATTGGTTTTAACGGTGTTCGAAGGTGTTCGACGAACAGTTCGACGAACAGTTCGGCGAACACACGGGTGTTCGACGAACCGAACCGAACTCGAACACTACGGGGGTGGCTCAACACTATTTATGATCTGCTTGTTTGCAATTAAACAGTATGTACCGCAAGCAAAGGGAGTATGTATTTATTGACTACAATCACAGTATGGACAACGTATTTACTAGTTGTATATATTTGTGTATATGATATATTCTCTGCTGGTATATCTTTATATTTACAGTTTATTCAATTCTGGTATATTTTTATGTGTGATGCTAATTTTTTACTGTTATATATTTTTGTAACTTGATTTTGTCACTGCGGGTATATGTTGTTGGGATTCGCACTCTCAGATAGGCATTAGATAATCTTCACACAGGCAATACAGCTTGGTCCAAACATGTGCAGTTGCTTTCATAAAACTCCAATGGATTCAAAACCAAAACAGCCTCTTCTGGGCACAAAGGTATCACAGCAAATAAACAGCTCATTCAGCATGCACATATATGCCAGTGTGGGCTCACCTGAACAGATTACAGTCCTTTCTCCCAGAGCAAACTTCATACACAGAAGAGATATGATCCTAACAGTCATGGGATCGCCTTCAACCTGAGCTCCAGCAGTTTCCAAGTTAAATAGAAGTGTTCAACTCCATGCACAGTTCACACTAAACAGGCTGCAGCTCCAACACACAAACTTCTCAGCTTTCCTAGCTAACACATGCAGTCTCCATTCAAAGAAAAACTCTGGTTTGTCTCTCTCCCAGCTGCAGCTCACATTTTGGCTGGTCACTCACTAGTTTCAGCACACACCACTCTTCTCAACACTCTGTAGACTAACACAAGGTGAACCTATTTCCTGGTTCTTAGTCAGAACTAGCCAAGGGCATCGTACTACGACCTGCAGTGCTAGGATTTAACCTAGTCCTACCTGGCTTTGCTACAATATGTATACAATTTATTCAGTTCTGGTATATATTTAAGTGTGTGAGTGGGAGAAAATGAACTTTATTCCCAGCAGCGTTCGGCCTCCAGTCACTGCGGTGACGCTGGCGTGAGTTCAGTCACAGCTCTGTGTATAGAGAGCGGTGGTTGTAACCGCACCCTCGGCACTGAGTGACAGCTATCCCTAATGCAGAGCCAGTGCCAGTCAGTGCCGGGGATGCAGTAACAGTCGCCATACTGAACCCATGCCAGCACCGCCCTGTGGCTGAAAGCCGAATGCAGCGCGGGGGGGGGAGATAAAGTGCATTTACTTCCTATAGCTTTTGGCTAAGTGCGGGCGCCGGGCAGGTTAATAATGCCATTAATCTGCAGATTAATCTCATATCTGCAGGTTAATAGCATTTTTTCTAGTGACATGTTCCCTTTAAATTAGTGAAGGACAATTTTAGATTTTATTTTTGTGTAGATTTCTTTTCTTTTCTTTGGAGGGGGGTCATTGTCATTTGAATTTTAGCTTCAAGCAGAGGAGAGGCTAGAATCAGCCCTTCCACAATGATCATTGATGGGTAAACCTGGCAGTAACAGTTTCCCTTCAGCTCCTCTGCAGGAAAAATGAAGTATTATATTTTTTGTTCACTCAAATCAATGGGTTGTTAAAATGCATGACAAGAGAGGTCCTCTGAGAGAGAGAAATGCTCTTTTTTAACATCTCTCCACTTTGATGAGGATCATGAACAGAGCATCCCGATCTGTTAACCCAAAAGTATTCATCTATTACTAAGAAAAGGAAAATGGGATTTCTAAACCAGAAAACCCCTTTAAAAATGCTATTAAAGAGTCACCACGTTTAGCCTGACCACTACTTTTTCCGCTACTGAGATCCTTAGCGATCATCTGTAATATGCAGTAGCAAGTATTCAATTCCCCTGCAGCGCCACCACAGGAGAAATGAAACGCCCAATTAAATGAATTGTGATCCATGTTCTGAATCCTCCAACGGGAAAGACCCTTTCGTAGCTGTTTTCTGTTCTAGCCAGGACATTGTGTACTGACCAGCCAAGGAAAATTTTGAACACCTCAGGTGATTGGAGGAAATTTTTGTCTTTCTTTCTATTTTGCACTTATTGTATTATGAGTTGCATTTCTTTATTTTGTTGCAGTGACGTTGTGCTCGATGGAGCGTCAGTGAATCACAACTGAACAAGACTGGATGTCAGAATGTTGTTGTTCAGCCTTGAGTATTGTTGGGTTCTTACCTTCCTGGTATTACAGAAGTTGGGTAAGTATTGCATTAGCCAAGATATTATATATTACTCCATTTATAAATGCATTGTAATATTTTGTGATATGTGTTTTTTGTTGAAATCCCTAACAATGTCTATATATATAAACAAACCCATAACCCATAGATACATGGATAGTTATTATTCACTTGTCAATATAAATACATGAAACTGTCATACATCGTATTAGGGCAAAGTGTTATATTACAAATCTTCCCCATTTTCTGCGCCGGAGTTCCCAGTAAATGTTTGGTGGAAAAGTTCTAAGTAAAGAATAAACAGAAGAAAAGGAAGAGGGTTAGGAGGGGTAGGAGGGAGATGCAGCCGCAGCTTCTCATTGGTAGAGTGGAGGCAGTTAACAGGGAAAGATATCTAACTACGGCAGAGCTTTGATATCACACATAAAAGAGTCCGCCCATTTAACAAATGTAGAGAGAGAAGATTTGCAGGAAAGGGAAGGAGAAGAAGGTTACAAAAATCTATTTTAAATTTTATAACTCCTTCCAAGTTTCCTTGCTCCTTTTCTACCATAACCTCCATGATCTGTAGAACAAAGTAGAATTATTGCCTATTGGACTACTAATGAGGACCTGCCACATTTACACAGCGCCATCCGTACAGATGTGATTGTGTCTGGTACTGCTGCTCAGCTCATTCAAGTGAGTTGGGATGAACTGTAGTACCTGACTTAGTCCTCCCATGTGATTACTGCATTTATCATTCTCCTTTCTGATAATTGTTGGAGGTCCCAAATGAGCGACCTCATATTATTTTGAGGGGTCTGGTCTGGGGATTTTACTAGGCATCAAAACATGGTTATGTCTCAGTAAATTAGGGCGAATGAGACAGGAGATCATCTGGACCTTGACCATGAGGTGGGAATGACAAACTTGACTCCAAAACCTGCAATGAAAGGCTGTAGAGCAGTTGAACAACAGGATGAAGTGGTGCAGTGGGTAAGCATCATAGGATGGGTGTTTGGTGGTAGCAAATATAAAACAAGAAGCATCTGGGTTTTGGGTGGCCCACAAGTGCCATGCAACAGCCCCTAGGAAAGTCTTGTAGCCTGATCGATATTTTATTTGAAACTTAAATGGCTGTAACACTAAATACCATCTAATTCTAGCATTTTTGTCTTTCATGGTATGGATCCAGGTAAAAGGTTAATGGTCTGTTACTAAGTGAACTCTCTTTCTAATAAATAGTAATGCAATGTCTCCAAAGTCCATTTAATTGCTAGTCCTTCCTTCTCTTTAGTGGAGTATTTTTGTTCACGAGGAAACAGTTTTCTACTTAAATAAAGAACAGGATGTTCTTCACCATTAATCTCTTGGCTAAGGACTGCACCAAGTCCAACTTCTGACAAGTCCGTCTGTACAAAAAATGGGTGTCACGGTTGTGTCAGGTTTGACACAGTCATGCTGGGTCCAGCTGTAGAAGATCGCTGTGTTTGGCCTTGCAAACATTTTCCTGATCCTTTCATGATCCCTCTTACTTTAGGACCCAGTGGTGATCCTCACCTTGCTTGGGGATTATACCTTTAGGACCCAGCGGTGATCTTCACCTTCTGCTGCTAATTAGCATGCCCTTGTTGTATCTTTAAATACACTCAGTTTCTCCAGAGAGTGCCTGGTGATTCTTATCTATTCAGGCCTGGAATTCTAGTAGTCGGCTAGAATTTTCTTGGAGTTCCTTTGTGGATTGTTGCAGTGTTCTCTCCGGTGTCATCTTGAAGCTAAGTGTGTTTCCTTGTTTGTTTCTCTTGTGTATACTTTAGTTTGCAATGAGTTTGACTGGTGCTCACCCCTCCCTCTCCCTACCTAGGGTCTAGCTTTAGGGTCAGCTAGGGCCAGGTTTCCTGCTCGGCAATAGGTGCAGAACCTATTTAGGGTCCATAGAGGAGTCAGAGTTTCTCATTTGGGCTGTCTAGGGGTCTCCACCCCACCTTTCCCTACTTGTAGAGCACCCTTCCCTTTTCCTGTCATTATTTGCTGGGTTCTCCCTATACCCAGTGTAACATTGGGTTGTCAAAGTTAGGGCTTTGCAGAACAGACTCTTTACACAAAAATGATTTTATTTGCTTAAAAGCTAGTTCACATTCTTTTGTCCATACAGCATCCTCTTTCTTGTTCTTCTTAGTTAGGTCAGTTAGGGGAGCAGCTACCTCAGCAATGTCTGGACCAAAACTTCTGTAGTAACCAACAAGACCCAAAAAAGATCGGACTTCTTTTTTTGTGGTTGGAATATCAGCAGATTTGATGGCTTGTGATTTGGAAATTTCTGGCCTCACCTTACCATTGCCCACAATAAACCAAGGTACTTTGTTTCTTTAATTCCAAAAGCACATTTATGTAGATTAATAGTGAAACCAGCCTTCTCAATTTCATCTATTACCTTTCTTAAGTGATACAAATGGTCTTTCCATGATTTGCTGAAAATTACAAAATCGTCTAGATAAGCACACTGTACTCCGTATGATCTTTCAAGAGTAGGTCCATAGCTCTCTGAAAAGTACCTGGAGCACCATGATGACCAAATTGCATATTTTTGAACTGATAGAAACCATTAGACATCACAAAGGCAGTATTTTCCTTTCACTTCTCTTCAAGGGGAATTTGCCAATAACCCTTACACAAATCTAGGGTAGAGATATAAGCTGCTCTTCCCAATTTATCAATTAGGTCATCAATGCGAGGCATAGGGTAACTGTCTAAATGGGAGATAGCATTAATTTTACGAAAATCTATACATAATCGTATTGTTCCTTCTTTTTTCCCAACCATCATTACAGGTGAAGAGGACCAAGGACTTTTTGATGGTTCAATGACACCCAGTATCAGCATTTCTGTAACTTCATTTTCTGCTATGTTCTTTAATTTTTCTGGTATTCGATAAGGTTTTTGTCTAATTGGAGCATGATTTCCAGACGATGTTACTTTCTGCGCTGCACTTTGTTCAAGCCACCGTTTCAATAAATTAACATGATAAACCTTGATTCTTGTTTTTTTTATCTGGAGCTTCAATTTCAAAGTCTACAGGTCCAGTTTGTCTAACAACCATATAAGGCCCTTGCCACCTTGCCATCAATTTATTTTCACTGCTAGGAAGTAAGAGTAGAACCTTATGCCCTACTTGAATTGATTTATTTCTGGCATGATGATCACAAAATTTCTTTTGATAGCTTTTGGCTTTATGGACATTATCGTGAGCTCTTCTTTGTAAGACATGTTCAACCACATTTTCTGATGACCAGTTTTACTTTCCCATACTTTTTTGATAATATCCAAGAGTCCCCTGGGTTGTCTCCCATATAACAATTCAAATGGGCTAAACCCTGTGGATTCTTGTGGCACTTCACGGTAAGCAAATAACAAAAATGGCAACCATTTGTCCCAATGTTTTGGATCATTGTGTTCAAATTTTCGAAGCATACTCTTTAAGGTTTGATTATACCTTTCAGTCAACCTGTCACAGGTATGTCAGGTTTGAGAGACAGTCATTCTGGATCCGGCTTTAGAAGGTCGCTGCGCTTGGCCTTGCAGACACCTTCTTGATCCTTTCCTCATCCATCCCTCTCTAGGACCCAGCGGTGATATCCACCTTCTGCTGCTAATTAACACACTCTTGCTGGATCTTTAAATACCCTCAGTTTCTCCAGAGAATCACCGGTGATAGAGTAAATTCCTCTGTTCAGGTCTGGAGTGCTAGCAGTTGGCTAGATTCTTTTTGGAGTTCCTTTGTGGATTGTAGTCTTGATCTCTCTGGTGTCTTCTCAAAGCTAAATGTATCCCCTTGTCTGTTTCCCTTGTTTGTTTATTGTTGCAATGGAGCTGACTAGTGCTCACCCCTCCCTGTCTACCTAGACCCTAGCACTAGGGTCAGTCAGAGCTTAGGTATCCTGCTTGGCGATAGGTGCAGAACCTATTTAGGGATGATAGGGGAGTCAGGGTGTTAGATCTGTTTAGGGGTCTCCACTCCTCCTTTCCCTAGTTGCTGGGTTTCCCCCCTTTTCTCGTCATCGTATGCTGGATCCTTCCCATGCCTAGCATGACACAACCCATCTGTTTGTGGATGATAGGGAGTAGTTTTGAGGAGAAAGGACATTCCAGCTTCCATAAAGTACAAAAATATTTATTGATTAAAAAGAGGATTCCATATAGGATAGCAATGTGTTTCAAACGTGTTGCTATCCTACATGTAATCCTCTTTTTAATCAATAAATATTTTTGCACTTTATGGAAGCTGGAAAGTCCTTTAGCCTTTTACTGTTGCAAGTGGTCCCTTGTGTTCCGTGCCTCTGGATGCCTAGGAGTGTGGGTGACCTGGTCTTTTTTCTATTTATAGTAGTTTTCAGGGGCTGAATACCTAGAAGTTGATAAACTTCTTATATGAAAGAGGAGGTAAAGTTAGTACCTTGATCAGTCAGGGTATGCTTAGGTCATCCAACCCTGCTGAACTCATTCAAAATTTCTTCTGCAACCCTTTTAGCAGTAACTGTTCACATTGGAATGTCCTCGGGCTACTTTATGCCATAGTCTACAATGGTAAGAATAAAACGGTGACGTTTAGAACTTTTCTCTAATGGGCCAATAATATCCATGCCAACAGTATTAATTGGATCATCAATTACTGGCAATGGTATAAGTTCTGCTTTCAGAGGGACAAAAGCAGTGTACTGGCATACTGGGCAACTACGACAATATTTGGTTATTACATTATAAACTCCAGGCCAGTAGAACCGATACAGCACTCTTGGTAAAGTTTTTTTATAACCCAAATGACCCGCAAATGGAACATCCTGTGCTAATTTCAAGATTTCTGATCTAAACCTTTTTGGCACAACCAACTGTTGTACTTGTTCCCCTGTCTTTGGATGAGTACACACTCTAAACAAGATCTTGTTATCAACTATGCAAAAGGATGCAGCAGGTTGTCTACTTTTTTTTCACACCAATTCACATTTCTTTAAACCTTGCACATATAATGGTTATTGTGCACAACAACGGGAAGAGGGGGGAGGTAGCCCAAACAGTAGGGAAAGGGGGAGTGGAGACCCCTAGGGAGATGTGCCAGCACCCTGTCTCCCCTAATGTCCCTAAATAGGTTCCGCACCTATCGCCGAGCAGGAAACCTAAGCCTTGACTGCCCCTAGCAATAGGCTCTAGGTAGGGAGGGAAGGGGTGAGCACTAGTCAGCCCCCACTGCAACTAAAGACAAACAGGGAAACAGACAAGGGAATACACTTAGCTTGAGAAAACACCAGAGAGATCATACCAGCTATCCTCCAAAGGAACTCCAAGAAGACACTAGCCAACTGCTGGTACTTCAGACCTGGACAGAGGAAGTTAAAGCTATCAACAGCTACTCTCTGAAAACACTGAGGGTATTTAAACATCCAGCAAGGGTGTGTCAATTAGCAGCAGAAGGTGGAGGTCACTGCTGGGTCCTAGAGGAAGAAGGATATCACTACACTACAGAGATGAAAAGATCAAGAAGGCGACTGCAAAGCCAAGCGCAGTGACCTTCAATAGCCGGATCCAGAAAGACTGCCTGTCACACTTGATACACCCATGACAGATATACATCAATATCCTGTTTCTGTTTATCTGCAATATCAGTGTCCCACAGTCCAACATTCGTATAATTGCCATCCTTGGAAGCCTTTTCCTGAAGAAATCCTGCTGTACTGGAATGCTCTGATGCTTAGGTGCTGGCTTCACAATGTCCTCATGAAATGGGAAAATTTCCTCCAAAGATTCAGATTTCTCTTGTGTCTTTGCTTGAGCTGTAGTAGTAACAGCAGACAAATGAGCTCCTCCAAATATCAAGTCCTTGAATCCTTGAGTAGTTCTACCAAAGATCACTGGTACTTGCAGTTCAGGAACAACAAATGCGGGTGACGTGCCCCCTGGGCCGTGGGGTACTCGGTCCCGAGCCAGTCGTTGCTAGGGGAGATGTCACAGTTGCGGTGACTCGGTCCGTGACCCAGGGCGGTCAATCAAAAGGGGAATATTTACAGGGGATTTATAGTTCTTATATACAGTTCGTGACGCCACCTGTGGTATGCGGCTAAAGGGAGCCGCCGCTGCGGAGTAGATCCTGTGGAGCTGTTGTTAATGCAGCAGAGTTGGTACAGCTCTCCACAGGTAGAGCTTAGCTCCAGGGCTGTGCTGAGTTGTTATGGAGGTTGCGGTGTAGTGCAGGGGTGATGGCGCAGCAGTAATTAACGGAGAAAGTGGGGTGCAGTCTTCAGAGTTTACTCACAGTTGTTGCAATCCAAGTTACAGGTACTGGTGTAACTTCCCACGTCGTCCTGTGCTTACTCAAGGAGGGGTTCAGCAATCCCTCAGGTAATTCAAGAGCACTTAATGGGAACCCCTTCTGTGTGCCTTTCTCGGTCGTCTTCCTGCGCTGGCTCTCACCCTCCTGCCCTGAGCCTCACAATCAGTGTCCCAATCCTGTAGCCTCGGGTCTTGTCGGGTGACCTGCAGTCCCCTGGACCCTCTGTGGACACCTTTTCGGCGATGTAATTGTGGCTGTGGCAACTGCACCCTAAAAGTACAGAAGCCTCCGGTTTCTAGCTGAGCCTTGTAGTTCTCCACTAGTTTAGGGGCCGGTCCCCTCTGCGGCTTGATCCTTCCACGTCCTGGTAGATTCGGGCGTATGGGTGGCCTCCAGCACTGCCCGTACCCCTAGGATCCCCTCGTTCCTCCTGGAGCCTTCTCTCCTGCTCCTCTCTCCTTCCTCCTCTCCTTCTCAGTCTTGGGCCTCTCTGCTAGGCCCTCCTCCTGAGCAGAGCTCCTGCAGAGTTCCTGCTCCCTCTACTTCTCCTTCTCTGACTGACCTGACTTTCAAAGATGGTTCCCTCTTTTATATCACTTCCTTTCCTGTGCTCCCCTGAACTACATCCTCCACCCACACCCACTACATAGTTCCACCCTTCAGCTAGGGACCAGGGACTGTGCTCTCCCTCAGGAGCAATCTCGCCCTGCCCCCACTGAAGTGGAATGTGTTGAATGCAGGTGTTAAGGTCCCGGGCATCACTCTATCCTTACCTGAGAGTGAGATACCACACCTCTGGGTGAGAAGCAGTACCTCTGTGGCAACTGAACCCGCAGGGCCGCCACACGGACATGGTAAAACATTTTTCGTCCAACTGCAGTTTAATATTTGAAGAGGAGTAATTTTTTGTATCTCCATGAACACAAGTTATAGATATGTTCATCTTATAGATTACCAAATTTTCCTTTACAGGCTAAGTTTACTGCCTGAATCCAGCAAAGCTTCCACAAAACGTCCATTAACTAGAACTGGTCTGATGGAGTCACTGCATGAATAGAACGATGCAGATGTTTGACCTTCTTCGATTTTTCTTGGACAAAATTTAGCAACATGTCCTTTCTCCTGACAGATGTAACACGTTTTGTCACTTTTGGCTGTTTTCAATGGGGTTCTGGTGTCTGGACTTCTAGCCCCAAAGAACATTCTGGATGGTCTGGATATTCTGATTGAATCTTTTTGCCAGCAGAAAGTCCTCTGCTAAAGAAATAGCTTTGTCAGCATTTTTGGGCCTATGCTTTTTAACCCAGACATTAACATCTGCTGGAAGAATCTGTAGAAACTATTCAAGTAAGGTAGCTTCACTGATTTCTTCAATGGATTTAGTGTCTGGTTTCATCCATGTCATATATAAGTCTTGCAGGCAAGTAAAGACCTATCTGGGATTATCGGTGGAGCAATATTTGAGATCCCTGAACCTTTGTCTGTACGATTCTTCACTTATGTCATATCACTTTAAGATCAATTCTTTAACCAAATCATAGTTATTTGCATCCTGTATATTCATGTGGCTATATGCTAGCTGGGCTTGTTCAGTGAGATATGGCACCAGTCTCACTACCCACTGCTCCTTCGGCCACTGACAGGTACTTGCGATCCTCTCAAATGTCGTTAATTATGCTTCAACATCATCTTGTGCAATAAGTCTTCTCATGCGAGGGTCTTTCCATCACAACTCTTCATTGTGTCTCCTGGCTTCTTCTACTTGTCTTTGGTCAGCTTGAATCTGCTGCACAGCCAGCCATTTCATAAGATCTGCCATGCTCTCAGATGGCTCAGCAGTAGTGATGAGTGAGCATGCTCGCAAGTACTCGGTACTCGCCCGAGCATCTCTGTATTCAAGATGCTCAGCGGTCGCCGAGTACTTGCGAGATGCTCGGGAGGATGCTCGGGTCCCCTCCCTGCAAGTTTGGCATCTCTTTACAAAGCCAATGAACATGCAGGGATTGCCAGCCAGTCACTGTAATGCCGCAGCCATGTTGGTTGTGGGCATTACATTGATTGGCTGGCCGCACAGCGTCATCAGATCTATATCAGACCTGGTGCCGCCATGCTCTTCACAGTCACTCGGGAATCAGACACAGTAGGGAGAGCTGCTGCTGAGATAGGGAGAGATTTGCTTGTCTATTAGGTAGTGTAGGTAGAACAGGAGTATATTACACATATCCATCTCAACAAACAGTCCTTCTGAGGACTAATACATCTGCAGAGATATCAGGCAGGCAGTGTATATAGGCAGACAGGGTATATAGCAGACTGCAGTGCATGTAGCACAAGAGGCTTCATTCCAATTCTGCCTGCTGCTGCTGTTAGATATTTATATACAAAGGCCCAGGTCTCAGGGGCCAGGAATACTTTTTTTGGATCCTAATTCTCATTATTTGCTTAAAAAGCAATCCAGAGAACACAGTTTTTCTGCGCCATTTGCTCTTTCCATATTACAGCGCTCAAAATCCAGCTATTTAAAACTGTGGTTAGTCCGTCACACGGATCACATATACGTTTTCAGAAAATACTGCCATTTCTGGCCTCCATTAAAAAAAATTTCAGTGTGTCAGCGAAGTTTTTGACACCGGATTACTGTTCGAAATAGTTACCTACAGGCCAGGTATTTAAAACTGTGGTTTCTCGGTCACACGGATCACATATACATTTTCAGAAAATACTGCCATTTCTGCCTTCCATTAAAAATTTGTTTCAGTGTGTCAGAGAAGTTTTTGACACAGGTTTGCTGTTCAAAATAGTTACCTACAGGCCAGGTTTTTAAAACTGTGGTTTGTCCGTCACACGGATCACATGCAACTTCGCTCCAAATTCAGCCATTTGTAGTGAGCGTGGAAGATATTGTCCTCCATTTAAAATGGGCAAGGCACGTGGCAAGGGTCGGGGAACTGGACGTGATGGTGCATGCAGAGGCCAAGGCCGAGGCCGTGGGCAAGCTGAAATTGTGCCACAACAAATAACCACAGCTTCTTGCCCGACCTTCCTGTCCCAATTCCAAGCGGACCACAGCACACCACTATTAAACCCAGAGCAGTGTCAAAAGGTTGTTGGTTGGATAGCAGATAATGCTTCCAGTCACTTTTCCACCACCACCACCACCCTGTCTTCCACACGGTCAAGTCTCAGCAGCCGTGAGTCTGGACCACATATTCCTCCTACCATGCCGAGTGCCCAGAGACAACTGATCCCACACTTGGAAACTCCAAAGAGCTGTTCACTTTTCCATTTATAGATTCGGGCCTCTTGACCGGTCCACTTGAAGCGGGGCAAGAGGAGATTGCATGTAGCGATGCCCAAATATTTGAGCAGCCACGGTCACATGAAAGCGACGGTGGGAAAGTGTCACAAGAGGTGGACGATAATGAGACACAATTGCCAGAAAGTCAGGACGAGGACCAGGGTGCGGAAGTGGAAGACAAGGTGGTGGATGATATAGTAACTGACCCAACCTGGCAGGAGGACATGCAGAGAGAGGACAGTGGCACACAGGGGGAGGGAGGCACAGCACCCCAACAGGCAGGAAGAAGCAGTGTGGTGGCCGCAGACAGAAGGCAGGAAACCGTACCCCGTAACACCAACATGAAGGAAGTTGCCAGTACAATTGTTAGGTCTTCCCAAGTCTGGTTGTTTTTTAAAGACTCTGCCGATAACCCCAAAAAGGCCATTTGCACCACCTGCCAGGCCAGCATTAGCAGGGGTGGCAAAACTACCAGCCTGACCACCACCAGCATGATCAGGCGCATGACAGCAAAGCACTCGACTTTTTGAGCCGAACCCCAGGGTCCAGCAACAGTGTCTGCGGGTGGCACCACTTCTTCTTCCGCTGTTCTGCATGCAAGCCAATCCCCTGTCCATGGTGCATGAGAAGATGCCTCCTGCCCTGCACCTGTCATTGCGCATTCTCAAGTAGCAGCTTCACGAAGCACGTCCATGTCCTTGTCCCAGTGCACGATTCAATTGTCCATACTCCAGTCCTTGGAACGCCAGCGTAAATATGCAGCCCACACCCCACAGGCCACACTACTTAATTCACACATTTCACGACTGCTTGCGCTCGAAATGTTGCCTTTTAGGCTCGTGGAGACGGAAGCATTCCGCAAACCTGATGGCAGCGGCCGTCCCTCAGTACTCGGTCCCCAGCCGCCACTATTTCTCCTGGTGTGCTGTCCCCGCATTACACAAGCACGTGTTCCAAAACATTAGCCGTGCCCTCAACAACGCAGTTACCGGGAAAGTCCACCTAACCATGGACAAGTGCTTGTGGGCAGGGACGATACATCTCGCTGATGGCACACTGGATTAACATAGTGGAAACCGGGACCCAGTCGGACCTTGGGATGGAACATGTCCTCCCGACGCCAAGGATTGCGGACCCTAGGTCAATCAGGGTTGCCCCCACGGTCTGCAGCTCCTGAATCTCATCCTTCTCAGCTTCCTTCTCCTCTTCAGCCTCCATCTCCATAATGACCACATCAGTCACAAGCTGGAAGCACTGCAGCACTGCCTCGGCCAAGCGGCAACAGGCTGTGCTGAAGCTAATATGTTTAGGTGACAAACCGTACAATGCTGTAAAGTTGTGGACAGCTCTGAAAGAGCAGGCAGATTTGTGGCTCACACCGCTGAACCTACAGCAAGGCATGGTCGTGTGTGACAATGGCCGGAACCTGGTGGCGGCTCTGAGGCGAGCTCACACATGTACCATGTCTGGCCCATGTGCTTAACCTCGTGGATCCACAGTTTCTAAAATCCTACCCGGAGCTTCTGGATCTGCTTGTTAAAGTACGCCGCCAGTGTGCCCATTTTAGGAAGTCACCTACAGCTCCCGCCGCCCTTGCCGTGTTTCAGGAGCATTTGCAGCTTTCGGCTTACAGACTGGTGTGTGATTTTCCCACACATCGGAACTCTACACTGCAGATGTTGGGAAGGATTTGTGAGCAGAAGAGGGCAGTTGTTGAGTACCAGCATCAACAAGGCTGTCAGTATTCAGTTCAGACTCCACACATAAGTCCTCAAGAGTTAACATGGATGTCAGACATACAGTACAGACCAAAAGTTTGGACATACCTTCTCATTTAAAGATTTTTTTGTCTTTTCATGACTTTGAAAATTGTACATTCACACTGAAGGCATCAAAACTATGAATTAACACATGTGGAATTATATACTTAACAAAAAAGTGTGAAACAACTGAAAATATGTCTTATATTCTAGGTTCTTCAAAGTAGCCACCTTTTGCTTTGATGACTGCTTTGCACACTCTTGACATTCTCTTGATGAGCTTCAAGAGGTAGTCACCGGAAATGGTTTTCACTTCACAGGTGTGCCCTGTCAGGTTTAATAAGTGGGATTTCTTGCCTTATAAATGGGGTTGGGACCATCAGTTGTGTTGTGCAGAAGTCTGGTGGATACACAGCTGATAGTCCTACTGAATAGACTGTTAGAATTTGTATTATGGCAAGAAAAAAGCAGCTAAGTAAAGAAAAATGAGTGGCCATCATTACTTTAAGAAATAATAGTTAGTCAGTCCGAAAAATTGGGCAAACTTTGAATGTGTCCCCAAGTGCAGTTGCAAAAACCATCAAGCGCTACAAAGAAACTGTCTCACATGAGGACCGCCCCAGGAAAGGAAGACCAAGAGTCACGTCTGCTTCTGAGGATAAGTTTATCCGAGTCACCAGCCTCAGAAATCGCAGGTTAATAGCAGCTCAGATTAGAGACCAGGTCAATGCCACACAGAGTTCTAGCAGCAGAAACATCTCTTCAACAACTGTTAAGAGGAGACTTTGTGCAGCAGGCCTTCATGGTAAAATAGCTGCTAGGAAACCACTGCTAAGGACAGGCAACAAGCAGAAGGGACTTGTTTGCGCTAAAGAACACAAGGAATGGACATTAGACAAGTGGAAATCTGTGCTTTGGTCTGATGAGTCCAAATTTGAGATCTTTGGTTCCAACCACCGTGTCTTTGTGCGACGCAGAAAAGGTGAACGGATGGATTCTACATGCCTGGTTCCCACCATGAAGCATGGAGGAGGAGGTGTGATGGTGTGGGGGTGCTTTGCCGATGACACTGTTGGGGAGTTATTCAAAATTGAAGGCATACTGAACCAGCATGGCTACCACAGCATCTTGCAGCGGCATGCTATTTCATTCGGTTTGCGTTTAGTTGGACCATCATTTATTTTTCAACAGGACAATGACGCCAAACACACCTCCAGGCTGTGTAAGGGCTATTTGACCAAGAAGGAGCGTGATGGGGTGCTCCGCCAGATGACCTGGCCTCCACAGTCACCAGACCTGAACCCAATCGAGATGGTTTGGGGTGAGCTGGACCGCAGAGTGAAGGCAAAATGGCCAACAAGTGCTAAGCATCTCTGGGAACTCCTTCAAGATTGTTGGAAGACCATTTCCGGTGACTACCTCTTGAAGCTCATCAAGAGTGTGCAAAGCAGTCATCAAAGCAAAAGGTGGCTACTTTGAAGAACCTAGAATATAAGACATATTTTCAGTTGTTTCACACTTTTTTGTTAAGTATATAATTCCACATGTGTTAATTCATAGTTTTGATGCCTTCAGTGTGAATGTACAATTTTCATAGTCATGAAAATACAGAAAAATCTTTAAATGAGAAGGTGTGTCCAAACTTTTGGTCTGTACTGTATGTACCATCCTCCAAAACTTTGAGGACTCCACCAAGAAGGTGAGCGGTGATGACACCAAAAATAGCATCACCACCCCTTCTCTGTCTTCTGAAATGCTCTCTGTTCACAATCAAAGAGGCTGCATTGCAGGTGGAGCACGATGAGATGGAGCAAGGTACCAAACAGGCACAGCCCAGCCTCATCTCATCCCAACGTGGATTGGGTGACAATGAGGAAGAGGAGGAGGAGGAAGAACAGGAGCTAGTTTCATGCACTATAGACGGCACTACCTACACAACGGTCATACCGTCTGTTCAGCGTGGATGGCCTGAGGACAGAGAGGAGGAGGAGGAGAGCATGGTCAGTCATCCTCTTGGTGAGGACACGGAAGTCTTGCCTGTTAGCAGTCTGGCACGCATGGCTGAATTTATGTTATACTGCCTCTCCCATGACCCTTGCGTTCTCAAAATTTTGGGTGACAGTCATTACTGTTTGGTGACACTTCTAGACCCACGCTACAAGGAAAACTTTATATCTCTTATTCCCGAGGCGGACAGGTCTACAAAAATGGGGATGTACCAGAAGGCCCTTGTTGAGGAACTATTAAAAAATTTCCCATCTGAAAACGCTGGCGGCAGAGGTCACAGTTTGTTGGACAACCAAGGACTACAGGCGAGAGAGACACAACTCCAATCCAGCAGAGCAGGGGAACAAAGTTCTGGGAGAATTTTCTCAGCCCCTCTTATCGCACAGGCCCTGAGGTGCGGGGTACTCTCACAAGGAGTGCAAAGTTTGGGAAGATGCTGAGGGAGAACCTTGCCGAACGTACCAATGTCCTCCGTGATTCCTCTGTGCCTGGCCTGCCCTACCGCTAGAGTTTTATCAGAGCAGGTTTTTAGTGCCACTGGTGGAATTATAACTGATAAGCGCATCCTCCTGTCAACTGAAAATGCTGACAAGCTTACTCTTATAAAAATGAACAAGTGCTGGATTGGGCCAGACTTCTCAACAACACCGAATGATAGCAGTATAACATAAACTCAAATCCAGTGTCTTTTTTTGGGAGGTGTATTCCCATGCACCTTTTCACACCCACACTTGGTTATATGCTGCTTGATTTTGGCTATTTGCTCTTGTCCTCCTCCTTCTCCTCATCCTCATACTCCACCACCATATCACCAGGGTGACTGTGGTCCGTGATGCAACACCCACATATTTTTTTTAAAGGGTGTTTATGATGCCCATAAAATTTTTTTTTTTAATACAGTATGTTTATGTATACCCCCCAGGGGTAAATGTTTGTCAGAGTTGTAAGGCGGCGGTGTTCACACCATGCAATAACTGAGGCAGTGACCCAAGCTAGTCAAACATAAACAGTTTTATTCAGCAACTCACAGGTGAACAGAAAAGTCCTCCGGTTCGCAGCTAGGTTAACATGAGTCCTTAAACAACGGTTGCCATGGGCAACGGCCGCGCCTGGCTGCTCAGAGCCTGACGGGTGCAGAGCCTTCCCAGGCATGGGTTCAGCTACACACAGGCCCGCCAAGCTTTCCTGCTATGCTCCTAGTAGGTCCCAACACTGAGCACTCCTAATCTTTAGTGCAGGGTTTTTAAAAGACCTGTGGCAAGAGCGACTGGAAAACCCGGGTTGGAGGGAGGAGGCCGCCCCACTACCTTCCTGTAGCCTCCCCCAAGAAATGAAGGCCTTGCCGGGTTTTACTAATCTGCCTTAGCCAGATAGCCTGACCAGGTCAATGCTCACCTTCTTTCCTGCATTGCAGTTGCAGGTGAACTTGTGACTGCAATGTACTCCAATGGATTTAAAAGGTCTCTGTACATATTCTGGGGGATATATAACGTCCCTCGTACACGATCCCGGTCACTGCCTCACAGCCCATACACTTAGTGCATGGGCATTACAAGTATAGGAGACCCGCTCTTTTCTAATGGGAACATTTTTTTATGAGCCCCTCCTCCACGTCTCTTCCAAGGGGCATTGGAGTGCCTCTAAATTTTTGGCAGCCCTTGCGTTCACTGCATAGGCCAACACTATGGGAGACCCAATTTCTAATAATGGGAACATATTTTCATGAGGCCCTCTACGTCTCTTCCAAGGGGCATTGGAGTGCCTCCCAATTTTTGGCAGCCCTTACATTCACTGCATAGGCCAACACTATGGGAGATCCACTTCCTAATAATGGGAACATTTTTTCATGAAGCCCTCTATGTCTCATCCAAGGGGCATTGGAGTGCCTCCAAATTTTTGGCAGCCCTTACATTCACTGCATAGGCCAACACTATGTGAGACCAACTTATTAATAATGGTAACATTTTTTCATGAGGCCATCTACGTCTCTTCCAAGGGGCATTGGAGTGCCTCCCAATTTTTGGCAGCCCTTGCATTCACTACATAGGCCAACACTATGGGAGACCCAATTTCTAATAATGGGAACATTTTTTCATGAGGCCCTCTACGTGTCTTCCAAGGGGCATTGGAGTGCCTCCCAATTTTTGGCAGCCCTTACATTCACTGCATAGGCCAACACTATGGGAGACCCACTTCCTAATGATGGGAACATTTTTTCATGAGGCCCTATACGTCTCTTCCAAGGGGCATTGGAGTGCCTCCAAATTTTTGTCAACCCTTGCATTCACTGCATAGGCAAACACAAGGGAAGACCCACTTCCTAATAATGGGAACATTGTTTTCAGGAGGCCCTCTGACCTCCACGTCTCTTCCAAGGGGCATTGGAGTGCCTCCAAATTTTTGTCAACCCTTGCATTCACTGCATAGGCAAACACAATGCGAGGACCACTTCCTAATAATGAGAACATTGTTTTCAGGAGGCCCACTGACCTCCACGTCTCTTCCAAGGGGCATTGGAGTGCCTCCAAATGTTTGGCAACTGTTGATTTCACTGCATAGGCCAACACTATGGGAGACTCACTTCCTAATAATGGGAACATTTTTTCATGAGGCCCTCTATATCTTTTCCAAGGTGCATTGGAGTGCCTCCCAATTTTTGGCAGCCTTTGCATTCTCTGCATAGGCCAACACTATGGGAGACCCACTTCCTAATAATGGGAACATTTTTTTATGAGGCCCTCTACGTCTCTTCCAAGGGGCATTAGAGTGGCTGCCAATTTTTGGCAACCCTTGCATTCACTGCATAGGCAAACACAATGGGAGACCCACTTCCTAATAATGGGAGCATTGTTTTCAGGAGGCCCTCTGACCTTCACGTCTCTTTCATGGGGCATTGGAGTGCCTCCAAATATTTGGCAACCTTTGCTTTCAGTGCATAGGCAAACACAATGGGAGACCCACTTCCTAATAATTGGAACATTGTTTTCAGGAGGCCCTCTGACCTCCACGTCTCTTCCAAGGGGCATTGGAGTGCCTCCAAATTTTTGGCAACCCTTGAATTCATTGCATAGGCAAAAACATAGGAAGACCCACTTCCTAATAATGGGAACATTTTTTTTTCAGACGGCCCTCCTCTAAGTCTATTCAAAGGGGTATTGGGGTGCGTCCAAAGTTTGGGCAGCCCTGCCACTCACTGCATACGCAGTAACAGTATAGGAGACCCACTCTTTAGTAATGGGAACAGCAAAGCATAGCCGGCTGATGGCTCTCTAAGAATAGCAAAGGCCGCCTGATGGCCCTATAAAATAGGCTTTGTGACTTTCAGAGTCCCTCCTTCATAAATGAAACAGGATGTGTCTGATGATATCTCACACACCACATGGCCAGATAAGGTTGTAAAATGTTAAAATGACATTTCCCGGTGAATGCATTTGTCCCGGTTGAAAGCAATACAAAAGTGCAAAAAAGCATCAAAAACGCTACATATGAACATAGCCCAAGGTGTGGAGGAGTATTTTTGTTTTTCGTTATTTATTTTGCCTTATATACAAGTCATTACCCTGGAAAGGATGTTCCTTAACATATTTCCCAGGAAAATCCATTTTGGTTTCGTTTTTGTATGTTTTATTGAGAGTCCGTAAAAGTGGCGTAATACCTCTGACAACGTTGCTGACAGCAGTGATCTGGGAGTCAGAAATGCTTCCAGGGGTCTTCCCCATGCTTTTCCATTGTCATTTGAGCACTATTCCCATCAATTTAGGCAATTTTTAGGCCCTCTGCAGACTGCCGGGGGGAGCCGCCTGAAAAATGCTCGAGTTTCCCATAGACTTACATTGGACTCGTTGCTCGGGTCGAACACCCGAGTATTCCAATGTGCTCAACCCGAGCAATGAGTACCCGAGCATTTTAGTGCTTGCCCATCACTACTCAGCAGCACTTGGATCTTCTGCAGCACCAACAACTCTGTCATCATCTCCTTGTGCTGTTTCTTTAACTTTAGGTCTGGCACCTTGACTTTCCATACCTTTGAGCTTTTTTGCAGCAGTTCCAGTTTCTTTTGTTTTAATACACTAGGAACAGGTTTTGTACATGACTCCTTATATTTGCTTTACATGCGAGAACTTGGAGCAATACTTAAAAAAAATTATCTCACTTCTGACACCATATGTGAAGCACGGGATTTTCAAAGATGACAATTAGTGATGAGTGAGCATGTTTTGTTAACCCTTTCGCCGAGTATACTCGGGCGAGCACCGAGTACTTATAGCTGCTCGGTGTTATGTTTGAATCACTCCCGTGTGCATGATTTGCGACTATTTGACAGCTTTAATACATGTGAGGAATGTCTGCTTCTTACACATTCCTCACATGTATTAAAGCTATCAAACCGTCGCAAATCTTGCACACGGGAGTGATTCAAACATAACACCGAGCAGCTGTAACTACTCGGTGCTCGTCTGAGCATACTCGGCGAAAGGGTTAACAAAACATACTCGCTCATCACTAATGACAATCTTTGATAGATGCAAAAATTCCAAAGCAGCTTATTTTAAGTCGTCCTTTTCTTCAACAAAAGAAAGTAACATTAAGTAAAAATCCACATTTTGTTCAACATAAGCCTTTGACATCAGGCTTCTACAGCTCCATCTACCATGATCCCAAAACAAGACCTCACCGCTATCCACACTGATTACTGTTAATTGTGATCTATGTGCACACGGTGTGTTTTTGGAGCATTTTTGGGCCAAAAACGCATTGCAAACCTTATCCCATGATTTCCCATGACATTTTGCAAGATATGTGGTGACACGGTGGTTAGCACTGTAGCCTTGGACTGCTGGGGTCCTGGTTTTGAATCCCACCAAGGACAACATCTGCAAGGAGTTTCCTCCCACACTCCAAAGACAAACTGATAGGGAACTTAAATTGAGAACCCCAATGGGGTTCTCAATCAGTAATGATAATGTCTGTAAAGCGCTGTGGAATTAATGGCACTATATAAGTGAGTAAAATAAATAAATCTGTGCACATGATCATGTTTTTTCCTGACTGAATTTCATGTGCAGAAATAGAAGCAGCATGTTCATTCTTTGTGTGTTTTGGCCTACGTTTTTCCAATACAATGCATTGGTAAAAAAAAAAAAAAAAAATCACAAAAAACGCATCATACTGCATCAAAAACTGTGCAGCGTCTTTGATGCCAAGAGGTGAAGAACCTTTTGAAATGAGGCAGAAATTTACCCAATCAAATACTGATCGTGCGCACATAGCCTTATACACATGGAAACTCCCACAATGCTTTGCATTTGTATTTGTATTCACTATATAACACCAGAAGGCTCCTGGCTTGCCTTCGATAATGTCAGAGCAGATTCCCTGCTGCAAAGGGACCAGTGCAGGTAAGTGAATTTGTTCCATATAAACACTATTTAAACAGATTGTTATACATATATATTCTCCTTGGCACTGGTACATTGTTCCTAACCGGCAACAGAAATAGTAGAAAAAGTGCATTAGATGGCCAGCCTAATAGGAAAAGTAGGAGATAAGACGCATTCACGCAGACACTGTCAGACTAGACAAAGCCAGGTAGCACTACCAGGTTCTAAAACATAAAAAAATGATTGTACTTCTTCACACTCCCCTTTCCTTTATATTGTAGATAATTGATCATATGTATTTTCTTCTCTACAGACATTGGGGGCTGTCGTTGTGTTGAAGATAAGGATTATATTGTACATGCACCGCCTATAGTGACGGCACAAGTTGGACTCTGCGTTCACATCCCATGTAGATTTACCGTAGCCAGTAATATAAAAGTAGAGCCATTCAACAAAGGATTATGGAAAAAAGAAAAACCAAAAGAAGAGGTTGTGGCCTCTTCTGATGACCCATCAAGACAAATGTTCTTTACTGGAAAAATCACCGATAAAAACTGTTCCTTTTTAATTAACGATGTTCAGAAAAGTGATGAAAACAGTTATTATTTCCGATTTGAAGGATCGAAACTCTGGAGTTATAAATGTACTAAGCCGAAACTGACTGTGACAGGTAAATGAAAGAATCATAATTATTCATAGGTGAATTGATCTGTTTCTTATGCGTATTGTAAAGTCACCTATAATTAGGTTTCCCGGCAGTCCTATGGAAAACCAATGATATTGGCCAAGTAATAGACACATGTAAAACATTATATCATGGTGAAATCCCTTTATGCAAAATGTGATGAGCCAGACATTTATACAACTCATTTACCACCAGCGTGATATACTGTAGATATTATGGAGAATATTAAGAAGTTGGAAGTTGAGCAGAGAAAGTGGCAGAACTGCATTACTCTCATTTTGGGTCATGATCACATCTACGTTGTTCACGTCCATCGTAGAAGCGTTGAAAATGATGATGGACACCAACAGAAGAAAAAGCTCCGTATGCCGAATTGTTTCTTCTGCACTAAAAAACGAACACCAAAAAGAACCTCGACTGACCCCGGAATAATCAATGGGGTCCTTCTACTTCCATTTGCATCAGTTATGCAAAATATCAATTTGGCTCGTAAATTCAGTTTGTCAGTTCCTCTAAATAGAAGTGAGAAAAGAGCGTAAGGCTGCTTGATAATATTAGTGAGGAATCATAAGTATTATTATTAGTAGTAGTGATAGTAGCAGAATACATGAAGTAGATGCAGTAGTAGTAGGGGGGTAATAAGGAGACATTCCCACCATGAGTACTTGGTGAGTTGTTGGTGTATTTCTACATCTATTAGGTAAATTAGGTTACTTGCATTTTTTTATGGACAAATGTTTATTGACACAGTCATGTGTGGATCTCCGGAAACACACTAAAAATGGATATGTTTTTTCATCTGTGGATTTTCCTCATCTAATGCAAGTAGTAATGGTTGTACTAGTTATAGCATGAGTAGTACTTGTAGTAGTTGTGGCATTGGCAGTAGTGATAGCAACAATAGTAATAGTAGTGATAGTAGTAATGGTGGTTGTAATAGTAGTAGTTGTTGTAGCAATAGTAACATATGTGTGGTGTAAACTGCATATAGTGGTAGGAGTAATAATAGTATAGTAGTAGTGGGGATAATGATAGGAGTGGAAGTAACAGTATTGGTAGTAGTAGTGCTAGTAGTAAAGTACATGTAGTACATGTAGTAATAGTGGTGGGAGTTATAATAGTAGTAGTAGCTGAGGTAGTGGTACTTGTAGTAGCAGTATTGGTAGTAGTGGTAGTAGTAGCAAAGGTAGAGGGAGTTGGAGTAGTAGAGGTAGTGGGAGTTAGTAGTATTGTTAGTAGTTGTAGTATTGGTGGTATTAGGAGTAGGAGTAGAAGTATTGGTAATACTAGATGTAGTATTGATGGTAGTAGTAGCAGAGCTAGTGGGAGTAGGAGTAGCAGTAGTGGTAGTAGTAGTTGTAGTATTGGTGGTAGTAGTAGTTGTAGTAGCAGAGGTTCTGGAAGCAAGAGTAGCAGTATTGATAGTAGTAGTGGTAGTAGTAGCAGGGTAGTGGGAGTAGGAGTAGTAGAGTTAATGGGAGTAGGAGTAGCAATATTGTTAGTAGTTTTAGCATTGGTGGTAGTAGTAGTAGTTGTAGTAGCAGAGGTAGTGGGAGTAGGAGTAGGAGTATTGGTAGTAGTAGTTGTAGTATTGGTGGTAGTAGTAGTAGTAGCAGAGGTAGTGGCAGTAAGAGTAGCAGTATTGGTAGTAGTAGTTGTAGTATTGGTGGTAGTAGTAGTGGTAGTAGAAGTAGGAGTGGAAGTTGTAATGCACACGCCCGGGCTGAGCGGCGTGTGCGTGTGATTCCACTGGACCGTGCCGGAGAGTGAATGCCTGGAGGGGCGTAACTAGGTATTCACCCGATCCGACCAGGGTCGCACGACGGCATACGACGCCAGTGCACCAAGGAGGAACCGAGCAGAGGGACCAGGTGCTACTCCAGGACAGACCCCGGACACGGCTGTTGACCCACACAGGGGAATACAGGAACAGATTGGTTAGGCTGGCACACAGACTGGTGGGAATAGGCAGGCACGACTGGTATGCAGGCTGGCGGGTATGCAGGCAGGGGGGTACAGGCAAGCACGGTTAGAGTGCAGACAGGGAGGCACTAGCAGGTAGGAACACAGGCGGGATAGGACCCAGTACACACTGGGACTCAGGAACAGAACCACAGATGTGGCGGACAAACACAGCAGAGTGAGGCCGCCCAGAGAGGTGAGCGAGAGCAGGGCAGAACGAGATCACCTGGAGTGGTGAGCAAGAGTAGAGCAGGACGAGGCCGCCTGGAGCGGTGAGCAAGAGTAGAGCAGGACAATGCTGCCTGCAGCGATGAGCAAGAGTAGAGCAGGACAAAGCCACCTGCAGCGGTGAGCAAGAGTAGAGCAGGACAAGGTCGCCTGGAGCGGTGAGCAAAGGGTCAGAGCTGAGCGAGACTGCCGGAGCAGTGAGCAAGGAGTCAGAGCAGAGTGAGACTGCCGGGGCAGTGAGCAAAGGAGTCAGAGCAGAGCGAGACTGCCGGAGCAGTGAGCAAAGGAGTCAGAGCAGAGCGAGACTGCCGGAGCAGTGAGCAAAGGAGTCAGAGCAGAGCGAGACTGCCGGACCAGTGAGCAAAGGAGTCAGAGCAGAGCGAGACTGCCGGAGCAGTGAGCAAAGGAGTCAGAGCAGAGCGAGACTGCCGGAGCAGTGAGCAAAGGAGTCAGAGCAGGCTAGAACCGCCGGAGCGGTGAGCAAAGGCAGAGCAGGCTAGAACCGCCGGAGCGGTGAGGAAAGGCAGAGCAGGCTAGAACCGCCGGAGCGGTGAGCAAAGGCAGAGCAGGGGGGACAGGGCTCTGTACACACGGAACAGACAGGAAGGGAAAGGCAGAACCAGATACCCACAGGGTACTTGCAGTGAAGTAGCGAGTGGACCACAAACTCACAAACTGGAGTACAGTGACAACGAGCAGGAGTTAGGTACGAGTTCAGACTCGCAGAAAAAGGAAAGGTACGGACATAGATAAACACGGGAAACAGGCTAGAAGAGTATACAGACAAGAACAGACACAGTAGCAAGATACAGGAGCGGGTCTAGGTAGCAGCCCCTAGAAGGCGGGAGGAACAGGCTAGGAGCGTGATCAGACAGGACAGACAAGATACAGGAGCGGGTCTATGTAATCGGCCCCTAGAAGGCGGGAGGAACAGGCTAGGAGCGTGTTCAGACTAGATACAGGAGCGGGTCTAGGAATGCAGCCCCTAGAGGGCGGGAGGAACAGGCTAGGAGCGTGTTCAGACAGGCCTGGAAATACAGCCTCCAGGATAGGCAGACAAGAGAACACAGAAGGGACCTGGCACATTCAGAGTGCAAGAGCACACTAAATGAAACACAATGCTCAGGCAAGGGTTAATTGGAGCAGCTGGTTTAAATACCAGTTGACAGACAGCAATAGGCTGAGGACGCACAAGGGGTGTGCCTGCAGCAGGTACAAAAAGCAGGAAGTGATCGGGCGCCGCCCTTAAGCAGCAGCACACAGAAGCAAACAGACAGCATGGAGGGAAGCCAGAGAGACATTCTGGATTGGAGATCAAGTGCGCGCTCTTGCACAGTGGTAGATGGACCACTATGCAAGGACGCAGCCAGGTATGTTACAGTACCCCCCCCCTTACGCCCCCTCTTCTTCAGGCCTGCCAGAATGTTCCGCAGGGAATTCGAGGGCCAATCCTTCACTTCAAGGAGATCACTTCCACTGTCCACTGGAAAAACTGGTCTCCTCTGGGTAGCTAGGATGCTACCTCCCATCCAGCCACCCTTAGCAACAGATGAAATGGGTGGAGTACCAGGAACAGCACACAAGGAAGTCTCTCTCCATATATTTTCAGGTGGCACCCCAGAGGGTACAGGAGACAACTGGAAGTCCTCCACCGGGTTGGAGGGGAGCAGAGACTTGGGGGTAATCTCTGCTTCGAGGTACATCTTGTCAAGCTCACAGGAAGAAATAGACGGGTTATCAGGTACAGGGTGAGGAAAAGTCACTGTCTCTTTGTTATCTGGTGGTACCCCGGAGGATTCAGGAACCAACTGGAGGTCCTCCGCCGGGTCAGAAGAGTGCAGAGGCTCGGGGAAAACATCTGCTTCAGAGTACACTAGGTTGGACTCATGGGACGAAGCAGGCGAGGTATCGGGTGCCGAGTATAGGAAAGTCTCTGTCCATTCACCACCAGGTGGCACCCCGAAGGGTTCTGGAGACAACTGGAGGTCCTCCGCCTGGTCGGAGGGGTGTAGAGACTCATGAATAACCTCTGCTTCAGAGTACACTAGGTTAGACTCACTAGGCGAAGCGAGCGAGGTATCAGCTCCAGGATATAGGAAAGTCTCTGTCCATTCACCACCAGGTGGCACCCCGAAGGGTTCTGGAGACAACTGGAGGTCCTCCGCCTGGTCGGAGGGGTGTAGAGACTCGGGGGTAACCTCTGCTTCGGAGAAGACTAGGTTGGACTCACTGGACGAAGCGAGCAAGGTATCAGGTACAGAGTATAGGAGAGTCTCTGTCCATTCGCTACCAGGTAGCACCCCGAAGGGTTCAGTAGACAACTGGAAATCCTCCGCCTGATTGGAGGAGTGTAGAGACTCGGGGGTAACCTCTGCTTCGGAGAACACTAGGTCGGACTCACTGGACAAAGCGGGCGAGGTATCAGGTACAGAGTATAGGGAAGTCTCTCTCCAATTGTCATCAAGTGGTATCCCGGGGGATTCAGGAGGCAACAGGGGGTCCTCCGGTGTGGATTCTGGGTGGGCAGCAGTCTCTTCGGGCAGGAGAACTGGTGCACTACCCACGCACATTACCCGTTGGTGCTTCTCTGGGATACAGGGAGATGAAGCTTCAGTAGGGACTTCAAGGTTGGGGTCAGGAGGTCTCAGGGAGGACAGACCCTGGCGTGACGGCTTGCCTCTACGTCTAGCACGTCTGGACTGCCTCTTGAGGTTGGGAGAAGTATTACGGAGAGTGTAGTCACCCTGTGAGTATTCTGGGTGGGCAGTAGTCTCATTGGGCTGGAGGACTATTGCGCTACCCACACACATTACCCATCGGGGCTGCTCCGGGATATTGGGAAGTGAAGCTTCAGCAGGAGCCTCTGGGTTAGGATCATCGAAGACCATTAGAAAGGCCACCAGGAAGGCCATTATGTCCAGGACGATAGGATCCTGTGCGTCCCATAGGGGGGTGATCCAATTCAAGGCATCACCCGCTAGGTAAGACATCATGAATCCCACCTTAGCCCGATCTGTGGGAAAACTTAGAGGGTAGAACTTGAAGTGAAGCATGCATTGCTCCACAAATGCACGACTCTGTCTTGGATCCCCATAGTAACGTGGCGGATCCACAGGAACGAGTGCAGAAAGATCCATCTGGACGAATGCGTAATTCGCCTGGAACTCGGCTAAGGGAAAAAAGTTTTTTATTTATTTATTTTTAATGCACGTATTCGCTGGAAAACGTCTCAGAGAGCGGAAGCCGTGGGGCTCAACGGGAACCATGGCCTGAGCATGCTGTAATGCACACGCCCGGGCTGAGCGGCGTGTGCGTGTGATTCCACTGGACCGTGCCGGAGAGTGAATGCCTGGAGGGGCGTAACTAGGTATTCACCCGATCCGACCAGGGTCGCACGACGGCATATGACGCCAGTGCACCAAGGAGGAACCGAGCAGAGGGACCAGGTGCTACTCCAGGACAGAATCCGGACACGGCTGTTGACCCACACAGGGGAATACAGGAACAGACTGGTTAGGCCGGCACACAGACTGGTGGGAATAGACAGGCACGACTGGTATGCAGGCAGGCGGGTATGAAGGCAGGGGGGTACAGGCAAGCACGGCTAGAGTGCAGACAGGGAGGCACTAGCAGGTAGGAACACAGGCGGGATAGGACCCAGTACACACTGGGACTCAGGAACAGAACCACAGATGTGGCGGACAAACACAGCAGAGTGAGGCCGCCCAGAGAGGTGAGCGAGAGCAGGGCAGGACGAGACCGCCTGGAGCGGTGAGCAAGAGTAGAGCAGGACGAGGCCGTCTGGAGCAGTGAGCAAGAGTAGAGCAGGACAATGCCGCCTGCAGCGGTGAGCAAGAGTAGAGCAGGACAAGTCCGCCTGGAGCGGTGAGCAAGAGTAGAGCAGGACAAGGCCGCCTGGAGCGGTGAGCAAAGGGTCAGAGCTGAGCGAGACTGCCGGAGCAGTGAGCAAGGAGTCAGAGCAGAGTGAGACTGCCGGGGCAGTGAGCAAAGGAGTCAGAGCAGAGCGAGACTGCCGGAGCAGTGAGCAAAGGGGTCAGAGCAGAGCGAGACTGCCGGAGCAGTGAGCAAAGGAGTCAGAGCAGAGCGAGACTGCCGGAGCAGTGAGCAAAGGAGTCAGAGCAGAGCGAGACTGCCGGAGCAGTGAGCAAAGGAGTCAGAGCAGAGCGAGACTGCCGGAGCAGTGAGCAAAGGAGTCAGAGCAGAGCGAGACTGCCGGAGCAGTGAGCAAAGGAGTCAGAGCAGAGCGAGACTGCCGGAGCAGTGATCAAAGGAGTCAGAGCAGAGCGAGACTGCCGGAGCAGTGAGCAAAGGAGTCAGAGCAGAGCTAGACTGCCGGAGCAGTGAGCAAAGGAGTCAGAGCAGAGCGAAACTGCCGGAGCAGTGAGCAAAGGAGTCAGAGCAGAGCGAGACTGCCGGAGCAGTGAGCAAAGGAGTCAGAGCAGAGCGAGACTGCTGGAGCAGTGAGCAAAGGAGTCAGAGCAGAGCGAAACTGCCGGAGCAGTGAGCAAAGGAGTCAGAGCAGAGCGAGACTGCCGGAGCAGTGAGCAAAGGAGTCAGAGCAGAGCGAGACTGCTGGAGCAGTGAGCAAAGGAGTCAGAGCAGAGCGAGACTGCCGGAGCAGTGAGCAAAGGAGTCAGAGCAGAGCGAGACTGCCGGAGCAGTGAGCAAAGGAGTCAGAGCAGAGCGAGACTGCCGGAGCAGTGAGCAAAGGAGTCAGAGCAGAGCGAGACTGCTGGAGCAGTGAGCAAAGGAGTCAGAGCAGAGCGAGACTGCCGGAGCAGTGAGCAAAGGAGTCAGAGCAGGCTAGAACCGCCGGAGCAGTGAGCAAAGGAGTCAGAGCAGGCTAGAACCGCCGGAGCGGTGAGCAAAGGAGTCAGAGCAGGCTAGAACCGCCGGAGCAGTGAGCAAAGGAGTCAGAGCAGAGCGAGACTGCCGGACCAGTGAGCAAAGGAGTCAGAGCAGGCTAGAACCGCCGGAGCGGTGAGCAAAGGAGTCAGAGCAGGCTAGAACCGCCGGAGCGGTGAGCAAAGGCAGAGCAGGGTAGAACCGCCGGAGCGGTGAGCAAAGGCAGAGCAGGCTAGAACCGCCGGACCGGTGAGCAAAGGCAGAGCAGGCTAGAACCGCCGGAGCGGTGAGCAAAGGCAGAGCAGGCTAGAACCGCCGGAGCGGTGAGCAAAGGCAGAGCAGGCAAGAACCGCCAGAGCGGTGAGCAAAGGCAGAGCAGGCTAGAACCGCCGGAGGGGTGAGCAAAGGCAGAGCAGGCTAGAATCGCCGGAGCGGTGAACAAAGGCAGAGCAGGCTAGAACCGCCGGAGAGGTGAGCAAAGGCAGAGCAGGCTAGAACCGCCGGAGCGGTGAGCAAAGGCAGAGCAGGCTAGAACCGCCGGAGCGGTGAGCAAAGGCAGAGCAGGCTAGAACCACCGGAGTGGTGAGCAAAGCAGAGCAGGCTAGAACCGCCGGAGCAGTGAGCAAAGGCAGAGCAGGCTAGAACCGCCAGAGCGGTGAGCAAAGGCAGAGCAGGCTAGAACCGCCGGAGCAGTGAGCAAAGGCAGAGCAGGCTAGAACCGCCAGAGCGGTGAGCAAAGGCAGAGCAGGCTAGAACCGCCAGAGCGGTGAGCAAAGGCAGAGCAGGCTAGAACCGCCGTAGCGGTGAGCAAAGGCAGAGCAGGCTAGAACCGCCGTAGCGGTGAGCAAAGGCAGAGCAGGCTAGAACCGCCGGAGCGGTGAGCAAAGGCAAAGCAGGGTAGAACAGCCGGAGCGGTGAGCAAAGGCAGAGCAGGCTAGAACCGCCGGAGCGGTGAGCAAAGGCAGAGCAGGCTAGAACCGCCGGAGCGGTGAGCAAAGACAGAGCAGGCTAGAACCGCCGGAGTGGTGCGCAAAGGCAGAGCAGGCTGCAACCGCTGGAGCGGTGAGCAAAGGCAGAGCAGGCTACAACCGCCGGAGCGGTGAGCAAAGGCAGAGCAGGCTAGAATCGCCGGAGCGGTGAGCAAAGGCAGAGCAGGCTGGAACCGCCGAAGCGGTGAGCAAAGGCAGAGCAGGCTAGAACCGCCGGAGCGGTGAGCAAAGGCATAGCAGGCTACAACAGCCGGAGCAGTGAGCAAAGCTAGAGCAGGCTACAACCGCCGGAGCGGTGAGCAAAGGCAGAGCAGGCTAGAACCGCCGGAGCGGTGAGCAAAGGCAGAGCAGGCTAGAACCGCCGGAGCGGTGAGCAAAGGCAGAGCAGGCTAGAACCGCCGGAGCGGTGAGCAAAGGCAGAGCAGGCTAGAACCGCCGGAGCGGTGAGCAAAGGCAGAGCAGGCTAGAACCGTCGGAGCGGTGAGCAAAGGCAGAGCAGGGGGGACAGGGCTCTTTACACATGGAACAGACAGGAAGGGAAAGGCAGAACCAGATACCCACAGGGTACTTGCAGTGAAGTAGCGAGTGGACCAAAAACTCACAAACGGAAGTACAGTGACAACGAGCAGGAGTTAGGTACGAGTTCAGACTCGCAGAAAAAGGAAAGGTACGGACATAGAGAAACACGGGAAACAGGCTAGAAGAGTATACAGACAAGAACAGACACAGTAGCAAGATACAGGAGCGGGTCTAGGTAGCAGTCCCTAGAAGGCGGGAGGAACAGGCTAGGAGCGTGTTCAGACAGGACAGACAAGATACAGGAGCGGGTCTAGGTAATCGGCCCCTAGAAGGCGGGAGGAACAGGCTAGGAGCGTGTTCAGACAGGACAGACTAGATACAGGAGCGGGTCTAGGAATGCAGCCCCTAGAGGGCGGGAGGAACAGGCTAGGAGCGTGTTCAGACAGGCCTGGAAATACAGCCTCCAGGATAGGCAGACAAGGGAACACAGAAGGGACCTGGCACATTCAGAGTGCAAGAGCACACTAAATGAAACACAATGCTCAGGCAAGGGTTAATTGGAGCAGCTGGGTTAAATACCAGGTGACAGACAGCAATAGGCTGAGGACGCACAAGGGGTGTGCCTGCAGCAGGTACAAAAAGCAGGAAGTGATCGGGCGCCGCCCTTAAGCAGCAGCACACAGAAGCAAACAGACAGCATGGAGGGAAGCCAGAGAGACATTCTGGATTGGAGATCAAGTGCGCGCTCTTGCACAGTGGGAGATGGACCACTATGCAAGGACGCCGCCAGGTATGTTACAGAAGTATTGGTAGTTGTAGTATCGATGGTGGTAGTATTAACAGAGATAGTGGGAGTAGGAGTAGGAATAGCTGTATTGGTGGTAGTAGTAGTAGCAGAGGTAGTGTGAATAGGAGTAAGAATATTGGTATTAGTAGTTGTAGTATTGGTGGTAGTAGTAGCTGTAGTAGCAGAGGTAGTGGGAGTAAGAATAGCAGTATTGGTAGTAGTAGCTGTAGTATTGGAGGTAGTAGTAGTAATAGCAGCAGAGGTAGTGCTAGTAGGAGTAGAAGTATTGGTAGTAGTAGTAGTTGTACTATTTGTGGTAGTAGTAGTAGTAGTAACAGGGGTAGTGCTAGTAGGAGTAGAAATAGTAGTAGTAGTAACATGTAGTGCTAGTAGAAGTAGTAGTAATAGTAGTAGTTGTAAAGTTTGTGGTAGTAGTAGTAGCAGTAACAGGTGTAGTGCTAGTAGGAATAGAAGTATTGGTAGTAGTAATAGTAATAGAGGTAGTATTAGTAGGAGTAAAAGTATTGGTAGTAGTAGTTGTAGTATTTGTGGTAGTAGTAGTAACAGAGGTAGTGGGAGTAGGAGTAGCAGTATTGGTAGTAGTTGTAGTATTGGTGGTAGTAGTGGTAGTAGGAGTAACAGTATTTGTAGTAGTTGTAGTATTGGTGGTAGTAGTAGTAGAGTGCATGTAGTAATAGTGGTAGGAATAGTAGTAGTCATAAGTACATGTAGTCGTGGTAATATAGGGTGTAGTAATAGTAATGAATATCAGAGCAGTGCAAAAGCAATTGTAGTAGTAATTGGTTGTAGTGTTAGTAGAGTGCAAATAGTAGTAGCAGTAGCAGTAGTAGTAACTGTAGTCATAGCATAGTACAAGTTGTAGTAATAGTAGTGGTAGTAGTTGTAAAGTACACATAATAGTTGTAGTAGAGGGGTAGTATGTTAGTTATGGAAGAAGTATAAGCAGTGACTGCCGTACTAGTATTCAAAGTAGCCTCAAAATAGTTATACCATTAGAATTGCAATAGAATTAATACTACAAGTAGTGTTGAGCCACCCCCGTAGTGTTCGGGTTCGGTTCGTGGAACACCGGGATGTTCGAGGAACTGTTCGTCGAACTGTTCGTCGAACACCTTAGAACACCGTCGAACACCGTTAAAACCAATGGCAGGCAAACAAAAACACATAGAAACACATAGAAAACACCTGCAAAGGTGTCCAAAAGCTGACAAACTGCTCAGAAGACACTCTCTTTAAAAAAGCCGGCCGGCAAATTCAGCAGCGGCATACACCGGTACCCGACAATTTAGACAAGAAGGAATAGAGCATCACACATAGATTAGATAGATAGAAACATGTCAGTCACACATATAAGAAGCACAGTGACAGTGTTGGTTACTGCACTTGTCATTTAGTGTAAAGGATTTATTAAAAAAAATATTAGTGTTTTCATGCACCGTCTCTTTAAAAAAGCCGGCCGGCAATTCAGCATCTGTACCCAACAATTTATAACAGACAGAATAGAGCATCACACATAGATTAGATAGATAGAAACATGTCAGTCACATATATATGAAGTACAGTGACAGTGTTGCTTACTGTACTTGTCATTTAGTGTAAAGGATTTATTTAAAAAAATAATAGTGTTTTCATGCACTGTCTCTTTAAAAAAGCCGGCCGGCAATTCAGCAGCGGTACCCGACAATTTAGAACAGAAAGATAGAGCATCACACATAGATTAGATAGATAGAAACATGTCAGTCACATATATATGAAGTACAGTGATAGTGTTGGTTACTGTACTTGTCATTTAGTATTAAAATAAAGGATTTATTATTAAAAAAATTGGCGTGGGGTTCCCCTTAATTTTAGGCTCTAGCGGCGGTTAAGCAGACGGCTGGGGCAGATGTTTGAAGCCTGGGAAGGGGGTAATACCCACGGAGCTTCCCAGGCTACTAATATCAGCCTCCAGCTGAATACATAGCCTTTACTAGCTATTAAAATGGGGGACCCCCCCAAAAAAATGACGTGGGTCCCCCCTAATTTAATAGCTAGCAAAGGCTAGGCAGACAGCTGGGGGCTGATATTAATAGCCCAGGAAGGGAGCCATGAATATTGGCCCCCTCCCAGGCTAGAAACACCAGCCGTCAGCCGCCCCAGAAATGGCGCATTCATAGGATGCGCCAATTCTGGCACTTAGCCTCGCTCTTCCACGCTGCCCTGGTGCGGTGGCAGGGGGTAATAGGGTTGGGGTTGATGTCAGCTTATAATGCCAGCTGACATCAAGCCCAGGTTAGTAATGGAGAGGCGTCTATA
The DNA here is from genome assembly GCF_046119375.1 of Phyllobates terribilis. NCBI lineage: Eukaryota > Metazoa > Chordata > Amphibia > Anura > Dendrobatidae > Phyllobates > Phyllobates terribilis. Next base: position 38,775,038 of record NW_027362772.1, on the reverse strand, counting down.
AGACACCCCCATTACTAACCCCATAGTCAAAGTTAAAAAAAACACAAACACCCAGAATAAAGTCCTTTAATTGAAATAAAGACACAATCCTTTATTGTTCTAAATTAAACCATACTTACCATCACGCCCATTCCAGCTGAAGCCAACGATCTCCTGCAATAAAAGAAAAATAATAAAGCAACCTCATCCTTACCTTTCCATGGTTCCCACGACAGCTTCAGCTCTGCTACATCGAGATGACAGGCTGGACCGCAGCAGAACGCTGCCATCCAGCCTGTCATCCCGCAGACACTGAGAAGCGCAGGCTTGCTTGCGCTGCTCAGCGTCTCTCTGTGACGACATCCAGATGAGCCGAGTTCATGTCCAATGAACTCGGCTCATCTCATGCACGTCACTGACAGCGTGGGAGTATTCTCCTGCACTCAGCACTTCAGCGTGAGAATTTTCCCACGCTGTCAGTGACGTGCATGAGGTGAGCCGAGTTCATTGGACATGACCTCGGCTCATCTGGATGCCGTCACAGCGAGACAGTGAGGAGCGCAAGCATGCCTGCGCTTCTCAGTGTCTGCGGGATGACAGACTGGATGGCAGCGTTCTGCTGCGGTCCAGCCAGTCATCTCGATGTAGCAGAGCTGAAGCTGTCGTGGGAACCATGGAAAGGTAAGGATGAGGTTGCTTTATTATTTTTCTTTTATTGCAGGAGATCGTTGGCTTCAGCTGGAATGGGTGTGATGGTAAGTATGGTTTAATTTAGAACAATAAAGAATTGTGTCTTTATTTCAATTAAAGGACTTTATTCTGGGTGTTGTGTTTTTTTTAAATACTTTACTAGAAATTCATGGTGGTCATGTCTAATACTGGCGTGACCCCATGAATTTTGGGCTTGGGGCCAGCTGATAATACCAAGCTGGCCCTAACCCCTTTATTACCCAGTGAGCCACCGCACCAGGGCCCTGGATGAGTTGGGTACAGCGCCAGAAGATGGCGCTTCTATGAACGCGCCATTTTCCGGGGTGGCTGCGGACTGCAATTTGTAGCGGGGGGGGGGCCCAGAAAGCTTGGGCCTCCCTGCGCTGCAGATTCCAGCCCCCAGCTGCCTAGTTGTACCTGGCTGGACACAAAAATAGGGCGAAGCCCCACGTACTTTTTTTTTAATTATTTCATGAAATTCATGAAATAATTAAGAAAAAAAGGCCTTCCCTATATTGTTGTGTCCGGCCAGGTACAAATAGGCAGCTGGTGGATGGGGGCAGCCCGTTCCTGCCTGCTGTACCTGGCTGGACACAAATATAGTGCGAAGCCCCACTTCAATTTTTTTTAATTATTTCTTGAAATTCATGAAATAATTAAGAAAAAAAGGGCTTCCCTATATTGTTGTGTCCGGCCAGGTACAAATAGGCAGCTGGTGGTTGGGGGCAGCCCGTTCCTGCCTGCTGTACCTGGCTGGACACAAATATAGTGCGAAGCCCCACTTCAATTTTTTTTAATTATTTCATGAAATAATTAAGAAAAAAAGGGCTTCCCTGTATTGTTGTGTCCGGCCAGGTACAAATAGGCAGCTGGTGGATGGGGGCAGCCCGTTCCTGCCTGCTGTACCTGGCTGGACACAAATATAGTGCGAAGCCCCACTTCAATTTTTTTAAATTATTTCAGGAAATTCATGAAATAATTAAAAAAAAATTGATGTGGGGCTTCGCCCTATATTTGTGTCCAGCCAGGTACAGCAGGCAGGAACGGGCTGCCCCCAACCACCAGCTGCCTATTTGTACCTGGCCGGACACAACAATATAGGGAAGCCCTTTTTTTCTTAATTATTTCATGAAATAATTTAAAGAAAATTGACGTGGGGCTTCGCCCTGTTTTTGTGTCCAGCCAGGTACAACTAGGCAGCTGGGGGCTGGAATCCGCAGCGCAGGGAGGCCCAAGCTTTCTGGGCCACCCCCGCTGCAAATTGCAGTCCGCAGCCACCCCGGAAAATGGCGCGTTCATAGAAGCGCCATCTTCTGGCGCTGTACCCAACTCATCCAGGGCCCTGATGCGGTGGCTCACTGGGTAATAAAGGGGTTAGGGCCAGCTTGGCATTATCAGCTGGCCCTAAGCCCGAAATTCATGGGGTCACGCCAATATTAGACATGACCACCATGAATTTCTAGTAAAGTATTTAAAAAAAACACAACACCCAGAAAAAAGTCCTTTAATTGAAATAAACACACAATTCTTTATTGTTCTAAATTAAACCATACTTACCATCACGCCCATTCCAGCTGAAGCCAACGATCTCCTGAAATAAAAGAAAAATAATAAAGCAACATCATCCTTACCTTTCCATGGTTCCCATGACAGCTTCAGCTCTGCTACATCGAGATGACAGGCTGGACCGCAGCAGAACGCTGCCATCCAGCCTCTCATCCCGCAGACACTGAGAAGCGCAGGCTTACTTGCGCTCCACAGTGTCTCTCTGTGAGGGCATCCAGATGAGCCGAGTTAATGTCCAATGAACTCGGCTCACCTCATGCACGTCACTGACAGCGTGGGAAAATTCTCCTGCACTCACCGCTTCAGCGTGGGAGAATTCTCACACTGAAGCGCTGAGTGCAGGAGAATTCTCCCACGCTGTCAGTGACGTGCAGGAGGTGAGCTGAGTTCATTGGACATGAGCTCACCTTATGCACGTCACTGACAGCGTGGGAAAATTCTCCTGCACTCAGCGCTTCAGCGTGAGAATTCTCCCGCTGAAGCGCTGAGTGCAGGAGAATTCTCCCACGCTGTCAGTGACGTGCAGGAGGTGAGCTGAGTTCATTGGACATGAGCTCACCTTATGCACGTCACTGACAGCGTGGGAGAATTCTCCTGCACTCAGCGCTTCAGCGGGAGAATTCTCACGCTGAAGCGCTGAGTGCAGGAGAATTTTCCCACGCTGTCAGTGACGTGCATGAGGTGAGCCGAGTTCATTGGACATGAACTCGGCTCATCTGGATGTCGTCACAGAGAGACGCTGAGCAGCGCAAGTAAGCCTGCGCTTCTCAGTGTCTGCGGGATGAGAGGCTGGATGGCAGCGTTCTGCTGCGGTCCAGCCTGTCATCTCGATGTAGCAGAGCTGAAGCTGTCGTGGGAACCATGGAAAGGTAAGGATGAGGTTGCTTTATTATTTTTCTTTTATTGCAGGAGATCGTTGGCTTCAGCTGGAATGGGCGTGACGGTAAGTATGGTTTAATTTAGAACAATAAAGGATTGTGTCTTTATTTCAATTAAAGGACTTTATTCTGGGTGTTTGTGTTTTTTTTAACTTTGACTATGGGGTTAGTAATGGGGGTGTCTTATAGACGCCTCTCCATTACTAACCTGGGCTTGATGTCAGCTGGCATTATAAGCTGACATCAACCCCAACCCTATTACCCCCTGCCACCGCACCAGGGCAGCGTGGAAGAGCGAGGCTAAGTGCCAGAATTGGCGCATCCTATGAATGCGCCATTTCTGGGGCGGCTGACGGCTGGTGTTTCTAGCCTGGGAGGGGGCCAATATTCATGGCTCCCTTCCTGGGCTATTAATATCAGCCCCCAGCTGTCTGCCTAGCCTTTGCTAGCTATTAAATTAGGGGGGACCCCACGTCATTTTTTTTGGGGGGTCCCCCATTTTAATAGCTAGTAAAGGCTATGTATTCAGCTGGGGGCTGATATTAGTAGCCTGGGAAGCTCCGTGGGTATTACCCCCTTCCCAGGCTTCAAACATCTGCCCCAGCCGTCTGCTTAACCTCCGCTAGAGCCTAAAATTAAGGGGAACCCCACGCCAATTTTTTTAATAATAAATCCTTTATTTTAATACTAAATGACAAGTACAGTAACCAACACTATCACTGTACTTCATATATATGTGACTGACATGTTTCTATCTATCTAATCTATGTGTGAAGCTCTATTCTGTCTGTTATAAATTGTCGGGTACAGATGCTGAATTGGCGGCCGGCGTTTTTAAAGAGACGGTGCATGAAAACACTATTATTTTTTTTGATAAATCCTTTACGCTAAATGACAAGTACAGTAACCAGCACTGTCACTGTACTTCGTATATATGTGGCTGACATGTTTATATCTATCTAATCTATGTGTGAAGCTCTATTCTTTCGGTTCTAAATTGTCGGGTACCGGTGTATGCCGCTGCTGAATTGCCGGCTTTTCATGTTTCACTGTGAGCACTGTTCCCATCGATTTGGGCAATCACTGTAATGCCACAACCACCATGGCTGTGGCATTACAGTGAGTGGCAGACAATCCCTGCATGATTGGTGCTCTAAATAGCGCCAGACATGCAGGACACGCTTTTGGTGCACGAACAGTTATCGAACATAACCTCGAACAGCCGAATTTTTTGCAAATCGTTCGGGTTCGTCGAACAACTCGAACACCGCCCAAAACAGCTCGAATTTGAGATTGGCGAACAGTTCTAGTCGAACACCGCTCATCTCTAACTACAAGTAACAATCAAATTTTCATATCAGGCAATGGAAAATCCTCTAAGTAATAGTGATTTAGAGCCAGATGTACATTATGTAGAGCTGCTCTCAGTAGAGCTAGCAGTAGTAAGGGGAGAAGCATTATTACCTCTAGAGTAGTAGTAGTGTTGCTGAGTTAGTAAAGTAACAGTAGCGTTATCGCAGTCATAGTCCGGATGCTGTAGCATTGGTGCTAATAGTAGCTGCTATGGTACTAATGGAAAGAGTATAGTTCAATTGTGCAGTTGGGGTGGTAGTTTGCTAGTTTCATCAGTGCTAATGGAGAAGCAGCAGTAATCGTAGTACATTTGTAATAGTAACAGTATTAATAGTCGTACATTAGTAGTAGTGTTACTGATGCGCCCCCTGGGCCAGTGCTGTTTGGGGATACCCGGAACCGGATCAGATGGGGGTTGTAGTCTCCGAGTGGCGGCGACCCGGTCCGTGCCCAGGGTGTCAAACTCAGTGTGCGGCAGTCTTTGCAGATGTTGTTAGATGTTCTTAGTGTCGACTACGCCACCCGTTGATTTGCGGTCAAAAGGGCCGCCGCTGCAGAAGGGTCCGCTGAGGCTGGTGGTATGTGTGCAGCTGTGGTAGTATAACCCCCAACGGGAGGGGTATAGCCTCAGGGGGTCAGATGTAGAGGATGGTGGTTGTGAAGGTGCAGGAGAGTTAAGCAAAAAGACTCAGAGTCGGGCTGTGCAGTTCAGGGGTTTTTACTTACTGATGTTCCTTTTGGTCACTCCGGCCTTGAGCGACCACCCGAGCCGTGCTGCGTCCACCAGGTCCTGGACTCGGCCAACCCCCAAGCAATTCTGGAGCGTGGTCCTGAGCTCCTTTCTGACTTTCCTTTCTACTGGCCATTCCCACCAGGGATCCACTTATGTCCGGCTCCCTCGGGTCTCTTGTTGGTTGGACCCCTTCTGGGTCCCCTGTCCCTATGCTCGGTGTGCCTTCCTAGTGGATTTGGTGAGGGTCGGGGCAGATCCTGTCCACGACCTCCGGTTCCTGGCTAAGGTGTGCTTTAGCCTCTGCCAGCTTGGGATCCGGTACCCTTGTGCGCCAACCCTTCACCCTTTTGTCCTTATTCTGGGATCTTGGGGTTCTTTCTTCTACCCCTCTCTGGGTCCTTCTTTTCTCCTCTCTCTCTCTGCAGACTTGGCCTTGGAGCTGGGCCCAGCCGGAGCCACAGCTCCCTGTCAGCCCTTCTGGCTGAGCTCTTTGCTCTGCTCCTCTGACTCTACAAAAGACCCTGTACTAAGATGGTGCCCACCTTATATACTCCCTCTATGTGTGAGCTCAGGTGACCAGCACCCAATGAGCTCCTAGCCTTACCCAGACTGCTCCCCCTATCTGCCCCTACACTACTGGGATGTTCCACCCCCCCTCCCACTCCAGCCAGGGACAGACACTGTCGTACCTGCACATAAACTGGTGGGAGTACCGTCGATCTGTCCCCCGGAAATGGGATGTATGTAGTGTATGCAGCTAACTGAGCTCAGTTCCACACTCCATCCTTACCCGGGAGTGGAATACCACACCTCTGGCTTGAGGTGTAATACCCCTGTAGCAGCCGAATCCTCAGGGTGCTACATTACCAGTCACAGGATATTGTAGTAGTAGTAGTGTAAGGGCTCATGCACACGTCAGTTTTTCATGGACTACTGTG